>NW_022171124.1:0-52952 GCF_008802855.1 Photinus pyralis | reverse complement strand
TTTAATTTCTAGTTGGTATGTTGAGATGATATAGTACGGCTATTTCTCATTATTTTATCAAAAATTCGGCAATAAATCCAATTAACAAAATCATGTTAAGCCATGGAAATTTCCTAAAGAATTGAAATAGGTTTTCACACAGACGGAATGAGCCGCTCATTAAAATGCACGGAAAACAAATATCGCGTACCTACTAGAGTAAATATTTCCGCTGTAATAGTACATTATATACCGCGGGACTGAAGTAGTACTTTTAATCCCGAAGGTAAAGCTTATGGCCCGACCGAAGGGAGGGCCATAATTTACCTGAGGGATTAAGACCACTACTTCAGTCGCAAGGTATATACGATATTTTTCGTACTTCCGAAACTGAAACACTTAATCTGTATGGAGTTAAAGAACGCGTTCTTTCAAAAAATCGCTTCTTGACAAGTTACCATAGGAACGTTGCGTTGGTACGACAATTCCTATGCTATGGTAACAAAAATAATTTGGAAACTGTCATTGCTAGTGTCATAATTTTGGTGGTGGGTGACAAAGGTGTATTTGATATTGATCAAAAGTAGCCAAAGTAGGTAAAGAATTGATACCACCGAAATCCAAAAAACTATATGAGCAGCAGTACGATGCGTTTAAGAAGTACTGCCGCATACAAAATGTGGAACAACCTACTGAAATTGCCTTGTTAGTAATTTCATCCTTCCGGGATTTTCGTCCAAATTTAATCCCGGCGGGACAAAAAGTGACACTTCAGTCCTTGTCATAATGGAGTGAAGTTGTCATTTTAGTCTCGGAAGTACGAAAATACTGTTTCCTCAGTGAACCGTATTTTACAAAAAAATTAATGCTAGTTGTCATAATCTGATATTGATTTCGACCTTTGAATCTGCTTTTTGTCTTACTAGTCATGGCTTAATACGATTTTGGTAAGTGGATTTATTGCCTAATTTTCGATAAAATACTAGGTGGGCCAAAAGAAATCACCCTATTGGAAGATGCTCTTATTTTTGCAAATCGCGGCCAATGTCAAATCTGTTTTGACATTTGTGAACTAGACAGGTTTAGAATACAAGGTGAACAAGCCATGGAGCGATACACTCTCCAAGAACGCGGAATATGGGACCACATGAGACGCTGCCAAAAGTGGCCGGCCCGGAGTGCCCGTTCTGTCGAGAATATCGCTGAAGTGATGAAAAATGCCATAAAACGAGCCCATATAGCAATCAATTGTGACGGCGCCCATTTGACCGATATCATCTTCTCGACTTGACCAATAAAATTCTAAGGGTTCAAATAAACATAAAACACAGAATCGAAGTTTTTCATTTAATTGAATGTACTCTTAAAAAACTTAAAAAGTGATCCTGGTATACTATAAGGTGGATGTTCAATTTCTTCGAAGCCACAATCAACTACAGCAGCTTTTGAAAGTCTAAACTTGTGCACTGGTGCATTGTCGTGGAGCACCAAGACACCTTGTGACAGTTTTCCGCGTCTCTTTACTTTAATAGGATCTCCAAGGGCAATGCATCATGTTTGCATAATATCGTCCTGTTATCGTACGACCCTTATTCATATAATCAATCAGCAAAATTCCTTGAGAGTTCCAAAAAAAAATGGCATTATTTTTTTTGCAGAAAAGATTCCATTCAGCTTTAGTTTATTGGAATTGTCCTCCCAGTTTCTATCGAGCCGGGATTATCGTCTTAAACAGTTTTGTAAGACGAACTGTTGTGGTTATAGTCTTACTTATTATACTGGAGATTTTATCTTTGGAGATTTCATAAAAGATGAGCGAATGCCCCATCGATGACGATCCCTCCTTGCCATTAAGTCACTTTGTATTATGCATAATTTTAATTCAGTTGTGATAATTACTGGTCTGAATTGCAATCAATTACCAAAATCCGCTTCATATTGGCGATACCAGTTATGGATTAGGCATAATTTAAACAACTCTCGACACAATGATTCCCTTTTGGTAATGATTCTCAATTTCAGATTGTACATTCGACCTTACTAGAAGTAGAGAGGATATGTATTTGTTCAAAAAGGGCGACATTGCTTTGTCTTTGCGGACTAGCGATCTATTGCTCTTTGAAATGCCAGGTATAGTATTTTACTTTCACTAAAGCTGTTGGCTTTTGCTAATTTACGTATTTCAGACCGACGATTGGTGCAATCACGCCAACATATGTGCATCAACTCGTGAAAGAAAAAATACCTAATTCAAAGACAATCGTTTCCAGTTATATATTATTTACCAAATGTTACCTCAGTGCAATAAATTGTATATTATGTAAATAGGTTTATTTTTTCTATTAAGAGATGGACCTTTAATATATATACCAGTTTGTATTTATCATTTATTATGGACTTTTTGTATGTCTAAAGTAGTTATGTTTAGATTATGTGATCCAGTATTATCTCTGCGTTAAAAGGCAGCTTTTAGTTTTAGGATACCTACTGTGGCAATTTAAGTTGTGGATGCATTGCTCTTTTAGTTGTATTTATATAAGCATTGTATTGAATTTTGTTCATATTTTTGTAAGTAAATGGTTATAAAAAAACTGTTTCATTTTGATAGTATTTTACATTATTAGCCAGGTAAGTGAGTTTTTACTGGCGATAGGAGAAGTTGACAGGCGAGCCTGTCATCTCCTAGAGCCAGTAAAAACTATTACCTGGCGTATAATGTACAATATTTTATTGGTTACTCATTTGTAAACAATAGTAAACGTAAATTATTAGTTCTTAAATTGATCTCGAAGAAATGTCTAAAATATCATGTTATCCATGTGACAGAGACTTAGCATTAATTCTGGCCAATGAAATGACTAGATTACTAACTTGTAAAATTTTTACAGGTCAGCTGTCAGTTTTACAAGTCAGTAGCGTTTAAAGATGACGTTTACCCGTTTGCGTTTTGTCTTGTTAATCAACGTTTACAACTGAGTAACAAAAACTTTTATTTTAGAAGCGGAATGTGCAACTCTCTCGCAGGAAGCAGTTAATGAGAGCTTAAAGCTGAAAATCCGTTTTTAGCCGTTTTTTATGGGTGTTCAGGAACAACTTGTTAACCATGGGAGAAGGTGCATGATTACAGGATTAGTAGGCAATCCGTCACAGTTTGCTAGGTTTAATAATTTTTCATAAAATCAAAATTTTACTACCAACGTGTTTTTCGTCGATGTGAAAGGGACGAAGTCTCGACATCAGGTCTTGAAACACTAGCCGCAATGCCTCATTTGATGCCATTTGGTCAAGTTTAAATTTTAACAAACAGTTGTGCTCTTATATCTTATTAAAAAAGAGGAATGTGGTCTGGAGGTATTAGCCACATTTACGCTCTACTACAGTCAAAGTAAGATGCGTACAGTACTAGCATAATTATGTACTAGCAATCAACAAGGAGTTGCTGTCGAGTCACCTTTGGAATTTTTGTTTATACATAGTTAACTTGAACAGCGACTCGACGTCAATTCTTTTTTGATCGCCTGTTTTATCTTTGGGAGTGCTTATGACCACAGTCAAACGAGAATGAAATAAAGAAATTGAAATACCACAGAAGCATATAAATTTAAATAAAATGACATTAGAGTTTACCAGTGGTCTAGTAAATGGACAAGGGGTTTAGAGTAAAAAGGGGTGTCTGTCAGGGCGGCCCCTTATCAACACTCTTATTTAACATTGTCTTGGAAAAAATTATTGGGCCACTTGACTACATAGGGAATGACTCCTGACAAGTCTCCAAGTAGAAGCATACACCATCGATGTCGCACTTATAACTGTATTGGATGCTTGTTGCCTCTGTTGACTGCGGGGAAATAGACGTGCCGCGTCACGCGGTTTTGAGGTGCGTGCGTTGGGAGAGAGAGAGAGAGTGGCAGCAGAGACAGCGATCGGGGAGCGATTGGAAGAGGCAAATGTGGTGAGGATCATGCTGAGAGAGCGCGAGAAGTGGGAGGCCGTGGCGAGGCTGGTACAGAACAGCGACAGGGCGAGGGAGAGAGAAGCCCGAGATCGGGAGCAAGAGCGGCGGTAACACCGTAGGCGTCTACTATTAGGCGCCGGCCGGCCATGGCAGTGAAGAATGCCTGAAAAGGTGATGCCCGGCCATGGTATACCAGGCAGAGGAAAGGGTTTTAGGGGGTAACCCGTAAGGGAGTCCCCACGCCCCCCGCTAAGACCGCGAGAAAGCGACAGCGAGGGTACCTCGTCGGCGGCAAATGTCAGAAGGAGACCGAGACCGGAGGCGGCGCTGATTAAGCTGAAGGGTGAGAACGGCATGGAGGAAGTGCTGAGACGGGTCAGGAAGGTAGACATAACGGGGGTCAGCACCAGGATAGAAGGCATAACAAAGACACGGACGGGTGATATACTCCTGAGGGTAGAGAGAGGGGTGGGAAAGGCTGTGCCGGTGCTGAATACGATTAAGGCCGCCATTACGGACCGGGAAGTAATGCTCCTGGAGGAGAACTGTAAGCTAGCCGTACGGGATTTAGATGCCGTGACTACAAAGGAGGAAGTGCTCGAGCCCATACTGAGAGTGGAGCCGAAGGCTAGGTGCCGGATGAAGACGATGGTGGCAACTGAGAGAGGGCAGATGGTGGCGTATGTTTTCGTCGACCGGGCAACGGCGGATGCGATCACAAGAACAGGTTTCCTCAGGGTTGGCCTGACGTCGTGCAGGGTGAGAGTGCTGGTGGAGCAGGCGCGATGCGTAAGATGTTGGGAAGTAGGGCACATAGTGGCAAAGTGTACGGGCGCGGATAGGCGCCGCATGTGCTTTATGTGCGGGAAGGCGGGACACCAGGCCAGGGAGTGCGCGGGTGAAAACGAATGTTTTGTGTGCGAGGGAGTTGAGCCAGGTACTGGCAAGGGACATAGGGCGTATACGACGGGGTGCCCGCACGACAAGGGACGGGTGGGGGTGGCGCCAAACCCCGTAGTGAAGGAGGTGACGCTTGCGCGTGAAGGTGAGGATGCACAAGAGGAAGGACGGCAAATAGACTACGCACGTAATGATTAAGGTTCTCTTAATAATAGTAGAGTGGCCTTGGACATGGCGGGGAAAGTAGCAAGTGAAGTGGGGGCGGAGGTACTTGTGCTCTCGGAGGTAGGTCCGGACACTAGGGGGATGCGTGTGTTCAGGGACGTGACAGGTGCGGCAGGGATAATGGCGACAGGTGGAGTGATTGTGGACAAAGTTGGACAGGGGTTGGAGGCAAAGGGACTATAATAGATGTGACGATGATAGCAGATGAGGATGAGATGATCAACAAGGTGAGCGGATGGGAGGTGCTGGGGATTGATTCTCTCAGCGACCACAACTATATTGTATGGGAGTTGAGCGATCCTACGAGAACGACGGAGCAGAGACCCCGGGCGAGCAACGAGGCAGCGTGGAACCCTAGAAAACTGAATCAACAGGCGCTGAGGGAGTCACTCCTGCAAGAAAAAGACGAAGGGGGCCGGTCGTGGAGCGATAAGAGTCTCGCACAGCTGCTTCGCAAGGTTTGCGACGACGCGATGCCGAGACGACGGCCGGGCAGAAGGCGAGCCGTTTTTTGGTGGAGGGAGGAGATCGCTCTCCAGCGGAAGCGGTGTAACGAGGAGCGGAGGAGACACCAGAGATCGGTCAGGGCAGGGAGACCGGCAGTGCCGGAGAAGGAAGCCTGGCAGAAGGCACGTAGGGTACTGCGAGAAATGATAGAAACCAGCAAAAGAAGATGTTGGAGATTGCTATGCGACGACCTGGACAACGACGTCTGGGGAAAAGGATATCAGATTGTCGCGCAGAAGGTGAGGAGGAGGAGGACGGTCCAGGTAGGATGGACGGACGATGCGTTCGTAGAGACGGTGAACGGCCTATTCCCCAACCACACCGAGTTAAGACAGGACGAGGAGGTGGCGGAAACGGACGAGGAGGCGTGGGTAGCCACGGACGCCGAAGTATTGGAGGCGGCGAGAACATTGCCCAACGACAAAGCGCCTGGACCAGACGGGGTAGGGGGTGAAGGAGGCGGCGACGACAATAACGGAGGCCTGGACCACGATAATAAATGAGGCGATGAGAACGGGAATATATCCCAAGACATGGAAGCGAAGCAGGCTGGTACTGATGCCAAAGACCAGTGGAGGGCATAGACCGATTTGCCTCACGGACTTCGCTGGGAAAGTGGCAGAGAAAGTCCTCAAGAAAAAGCTGGAAGAGATAGTAGCAATATCTATTAAAACCCTTATATCCTGCTACTTCTCACTTTTTCATTCTCATCTACTGTATGGAGTAACTTTGTGGGGAAATGCTCCCAAATCGAACAAAGCTTTTATTATGCAGAAGAAAGCGATAAGGGTTATTGTAGGTGCCCAGTTTAGAGCACACTGCCAGCGATATTTCCGTCAACTTCGAATTATGCCGCTGCCATCAATATTCATGTACACTGCTCTTTTAGAAATTCACAAAAAGTTATCTACATTCCCAACTAATGACACTACACACAGCTACAACACTAGGAACGCAAAAAATCTGAGGATTCCATACTTCCCAAATCCAAAAATAATAGCCCCCGCATAGATTTGTATAATGTACTACCACTGGCTGTGAAGCAGTTACCTTTCGTTAAGTTAAAAATTTTATAAAAAATCATTTTTTAGCTTATTGTTTCTACTCCATAGAGGAATACCTCAGTACACCTATTGTTTTTAATTTGTGATTTTAACTTGTATTTTTATTTTTAATATTGTTAGTTTTTTTTATGAATTTCTTTGTCCGTTTGTACTTTTATTGTATACTACTTATTTATGCTGTAATTTGACCTGTCGCAAGCACTGAATGTGATATTACGACAAAAAAATATACAATAGTTGAGCCCAAGCTTTGCGCGTCTCAGTGGTGACCTCCCTGGACGTCCGAAATGCTTTCAACACTGTGCCCGTTCAAGTGATTATGGAGGCCCTCCAAGAAAAGAGAGTCCCCAACATATATAGAAGACTGATTTTTAGTTATTTAACGGACAGAGAAGCAGCCGCAAGACTACCGTCGGGGGAGGAGTACTCCTTCGAGATAAACGGGGGAGTGCCACAGGGATCGGTGCTGGGACCGCTTTTGTGGAATTCAGCATACGACGCGGTTCTGGGTCGCAACGAAAGACCTCTTGGTGGTGGCGAGCTTGATCCCTTTAAGGCTGCTGGTGGAGGAAAGGGCGTTAGGGAAAGACAGAGGAGGTACCCTAGAAACTTGGCAAAGAGAATGGGAAGCTCGCTCCTCCTGGACGAAAACGCTAATAAAGGATCTGAGGCCGTGGGCGAACCGCAAACACGGAGAAACAAACTACTGGCTTACACAGTTACTCACGGGACACGGAGAAGTAGGGGTATATTTACGTTAGGTTAGGTTAGGTTAGGTTAGGTTAGGTTAGGTTAGGTTAGGTTAGGTTAGGTTAGGTTAGGTTAGGTTAGGTTAGGTTAGGTTAGGTTCCTGGCGGGCGGATTCCCAACCAGGCGCGTCCCCAGGTGGCGGATAGGGGGAAGGCCATGCAAGTGACCGTACGGGATGCAGGGCCAGCGTCGAATAGGGGCTCGCGGCTTTTAAAACAGCCGCTGGAAGCACTCAAATAAGGCGCCGCGGACCAGTCCACCGGGGGGTGGTTCCTACCGGGAGCGTCTCTCCCACTGGCGAGGGAGAGATACCTACCAAATGACCACCTTGAGATGGTAGGTTAGCGCCAGAATAGGAGGGTGCTCGTGTTCTTGACACAACGTCTGGTAGCACCTCAAATATGGCGCCGCGGACCAAACCTCCCTGCTCGGCTGTCGTGTCGTGGCAAAGAGCATTGCATGGGAACTAACGGCGCCGCTGTCGGTTTTGCTTCGGCAAACTGGCAACGTTATACCACGTGATACTTCGGTATCACGGGGGGACTGGCTAAGGCCGGTCCGAGATGAGTAAACATCCATAAAAATCCCAAATCCCAAGGTGGAGACCAAGCCGAAGGGATGCGTGACTGGATGGAAGACCAGTAGAGATTGGCTCACGTCCAGCTCGGCTGTCGTGTCGTGGCTTAGGGCATTGAACGGACGGTAAAACGGTGCCGCTTGGGCCCACACTCCGGTGTGACCCAGGCGTAAAACCATGTACTTTCTAGGGAGTACGGGGGGTGTAGGCCTAAAAACCAGCACTAAGAAGAGAAAACTTCAATAAAAATCCCAAATCCCAAGGCGGAGACCAAGCCGAGGGGACGCATGACTGGATGGAAGACCAGTAGCGATTGGCTCACGTGGGGTCCTGCGACTTGCAGGACAGGGTCTGGCAACCCTGCGGTGCCCTTTGCTGGTGGTACGCTTTGCTTCAACTTGTCTTAAGCGGCCACCCTATCTTTATACTTTACTATCGGAGCTCCCTTGCCCCAACTCTTGTTTACTTCAGGCCCCGACCTTATCAGCTTGACGAGGACTAGGGGACCTTTTCATATTCCATATTCTTCTTCTTCACGGACGGAAATACGACGACGACTCGGTTATGGATAAGGACGCTGGCCGTAGCGGAAAAAGGCAGAAGGCATGATGTTAAATCCAATCGATATTGTTCCCCGGGTGGGTCCGGTTAGCCGGGAACCCCACCCTGTCCCAGACGTGGACAGGCAGGCCCAAGGATACGGGGAGGCCAGTCATGCGGGAGAAGAGGAGAGGAGAAGGAGCGAGGAGGAGAGGGGAGTAGTGATGGAGGAAACGTTCGCGGAGGATGGCGAGAGTGCACTGCTGGAGAGGATTGCGCAGCAGCAAGTAAACAAGGATGGCAGTTTTGTCAGAAGAGATTCGCTGGCGAGGACCCCGCCAATGAAGGGGAGGGAAGGAGAGGGTCCTCAAGAGGGGACCTCGCAAAAGAGAAAGGCGGAGGGCAGCCCATTGAAGGAAGAGGAACAAACTCAAGAGACCGACAAGGCTATAGAGGAACTGAGAAGACTGATTGAAAGGGCGGTAGATTTTACTAATTCAAAGGAGGGTAAGAATGTCAACAAAGCAATTAAGGATATGATCAAAGGGATGGACAGAAATACAAGGAAAGTCATCAAGTTGAGGAAAGAGGAAAGTAGCAGGAAGGGGAATAAGAATGCGAGAACGCTGGAGGGAAATGGTGACGAAGGGAAGAAGCAAGACAAGAAGAGGAGTACAACAACAGAGGTGCAAGGGTACATGGACTCCCTACAAGGGAGATACGAGCAACTAGAAGCAAGAATAAAGGTACTTGAGCAAACAACGAAAAGTCAGACTGAAACAATCGAGCAGGAAAGGAGAAGGTATAGGGAGTTGAGGGAGAAGTACGAGAAGGAAAGGGAGGGGAAGAGGGATAGCGCAGACCCCTCGAGGGAAGAGGAGGCAGTACTGATCAGGAACTTAAAGGGAAGTCTAGACCGGACACAAAAGAGGTGTGACGACTGGGAGGAGAAGTGTAAGGCGCTGGAGGAGAGGATCAAACAAAGAGAAGAAGAAGGGGGAAACAACGGGTGTGGCAACGACAAGTGCGGTGAGTGGGAGACAAAGTGCCGGATGTTAGAGGAGAGAGTGAGGAGGTTAGAAAGGGAACGAGACGTGGACGAGTTGCTGGAGGAGAACGATAGGACGAAAGAGGGTTTTATGCGGGCGATTAAGATGAGGTGGAGTGAGGACACGCTCAAGGGGGTGAAGGTGTCGGATGCGCATCCCAGGTCGTGGGGAAGTGAGTGGGACACGGCGGCGGTGGTCGGGGATGATGCGAGGATGGAGGGGCACACCGCGAGGGAGCTGAGGGGGATCTACAGAGAGCTTGACGGCATGAAGGAGGAGGAGGGCCCGAGCGAAGGGGGAGAGTTTATATATGTGACGAAAAGCCTCAAATTCCCCAAGAGGGGCACCGTGAGTAGGGAAGTGGTGGGGAAAATCGTTTTTAGGGGGAAGGAGGAGGAAGGGATGAGAGCATTATACGATGGTATGGAGGAGGTAGGGAGAGTGCTGGAAGGGATGGGGAGGAAGAGGATCCAACTAATCCTTGCGGATAGGCGAGACCTCGAGGTGGTGAGAAAGGCGGCGAGATACGTATTGATGGGGCGAATGGAGGTGGTGGTGACGGTGCCGGTGGTAGGGGAAGAGACCGCTAGGGTGCCGAGACCGGAGGCCATTTTGGTTAGAGTAGGTAAAGACGCTAGCTACTCCGAGTGTCTTCGCAGCGTCAGAGAGCTAGACGCCCCAAACGTGAGACGGGTGAGGGAAACCAGGGGGGGGGATCTCCTCATTGAGATGGAGGCGGGGGCGGGAAAGGCGGGTCCTATAAAGGAAATTGTAGACAAGGTTATGGGGGGGAAGGAAGTGAGGCTCCTCCAGGAGAGAATGATGGTGGATATCGAGGGAATCGATGAGGTGACAACCGAGGAGGAGGTCACGGCGAAGATCTTGAAGGCATGTCCGGAGGCGGCCCCGAGAACGCTGAGGATCTTTAAGACTGCGAGGGGAGTGCGTATTGCGAGAGTGGAGGTGGTGCCAGGAAAGGGTGTTGGGAAAGGGGGAGAAGTGAGGATAGGCTGGAACGTATGTAGGATAAGGGGGGTAGTGAGGAGAGGAGAGAGAGGGGAGGATAGATGTTTCCGGTGCCTTGAGAAGGGACACATTAGGAGGGACTGCAAAGGGCCGGATAGAGGGAAAGTGTGCTTGAGGTGTGGCGAGGAAGGGCACATGGCAAACAAGTGCGGGGCGGACCGCCCACGTTGCTTCTTGTGCGAGGGAATGACTGAGGGGAGTGGGGTGGGGCACGTATCCTATGGACGCGGGTGCCGCTACGGAGTAAGGGACGGTGGGGGGCAAGAACGATCTGGGAAAGATAAAAGACCGGGCGGCACGATGGAAGGGAGTGGATAGGGAAGGAACCTCAAACTAGACCGGACGAGACGGATAGACGCACCATGGACATGATGACGGGAAGGAGGGACAGGACGCTCCGGATTCTGCAGCTGAACGCGAACTGCAGCTCAAGGGCGATGGACGTCGCCTACGCGAGAGCGAAGGCGACGGAGGCAGATTTTATCTGCCTCTCTGAGCCCAACAAGCGGCAGTGCGCGGGAAAGCGGCACGTGTACCCTAACGGGCGACGCACGGCCGCGGTTGTTAGGATCGGGACGACGCAACGGGTCCTCCGGTATGGCGAGGGAGGGTGCTATGCGCTGGTAGAGACGGAGGAGATGTGTCTCATCAGCGTGTACATCAGCCCGAACGTATCGGAGGAGGACACAAACAGGGACCTTGACGACCTCACGGACGCGCTGAAGGCTGCGAGGTGCCCCGCTGTAGTGGCGGGGGACTTCAACGCTAAGAACGTGACGTGGGGTGGGACGACGACGGATGAGAGAGGCCGCGCAGTTGCAAACTGGGCGGCCCAGAACGGATTGACGGTACTAAACGACGGTAGACACGCGACGTGCGTCCGGCACAACGGCCAGTCCTTCGTGGACTTGACATTTGTGTCGGATAGACTGACCGGGACGACGGGGGGGCGGGTGGAAGCTGACGAGGTAACTCTCAGCGACCACCGACTGATAGTGACGGACATAGTCGGGAGAGGGGGTAAAGCCTCTAACCCGACGACGACGACCGTGGACTTGACAAGATACAGGACGGAAGTAAAGAGACGACTGGCGGGACGAGGCCTTCTGGCCCCCGAAGAGTGTGTCGCCGCGACGAAGGCGGCTGCCCGAAGGGCGGCGAGACGACTGGCGAATCCGAGCTCTGCCTATTGGTGGAGCGAGGAGCTAGGCGTACTCCGAACCCGGGCGCAGGCGGCGAGGCGTGCATACTTGAGAGACAGGGCCAGGGGGACAGACACGACCGACAGCCGAACGAGATGCGATGAAGCGACCAGGCAGTACAGACGGGAGATTGGGAGAGCTAAGGCAGGCAAATGGAGAGGCCTCTGCGATGACCTGGAACGCGACCCATATGGGCAGGCGTTCCGGATAGTCATGGGGAACCTCAAAACTCCCTATCCTAGAATGGATCTGTCCCTGGAGAGTCGGATACGTCTCTTTAAGGAACTGTTCGTCTGGGAGGGGAGGGACGATGACGACATACTGACGAGCCGAGACGAGCCGGTGGAACAGCTGACAGAGGACGAACTGAGGCGAGCGGCCGGGGGGATTAAACCCGGGAAAGCGCCGGGTCCGGACGGGATAGAGCCGCGGCTCGTGAAAATAGCCGTGGAGGAAGCTCCGGCAGCCCTGCTGGGAATGTATGAGCAACTGTGGAGGCGGGGGGTATTCCCAAAGCCATGGAAGGTGGCGAGACTGGTGCTGGCAGAGAAGTCCAGGGCCGACCCAGCGGGCGAGCCAAAATATCGACCGATATGCCTACTGGACGTCTATGGGAAGCTCTACGAGCGACTCATAGGCGCCAGGCTGTCGGCCGATGTCGAGGCAAGCGGGGGGCTACACGACCGCCAATACGGGTTTAGGAGAGGGTTTTCCACGGTACACGCGATAAGGGACATCGTGGACCGGGCTCGGAGGATAGGAAGGGTAGGGGCGTCGAAGTGGGGGGTCCTCCTCTGCTTCGACGTCAAAAATGCCTTTAATATGGCTCGATGGGACCTGATTATGGAGAGGTTGAGGGAGAGAGGGGTGAGGGGGGACGTAGTCAGGGTGGTCCGGGATTACTTGAGGGAGAGGAAGGTGGAGGTGGCAAGGGGGGAGGTGTGGCGCGTTTTCGGTGGGGTTCCACAGGGCTCCGTGCTGGGACCGCTACTGTGGAACATCCTGTACGATGGCGTCCTGCGTCTCCCCTTTCCGCTCGGGGTTTTACCCGTGTGCTTTGCGGATGACTTGGCGCTTTGGGTGGAGGGGAGGACCGAAGAGGAAGTTAATCAGCGAGGTGCGGAGGGCGCCAGGATCGTGGGAGAGTGGATGGACCGGAGCCGGCTTGAGATGGCCGTGGCGAAAACCACGGCCGTCATGCTAGGTCGGCACCGACCATCCACTAGGTTACGGGTTAGGGTTGGGGAGGAGGATGTTATTCCGGTAAGGGAGACTAAATATTTAGGGGTGGTGCTGGACAGGGGCCTCCTGATGGGGGAACACGTGAGGGAGGCGGTTCGGAAGGCAGGGAGGACGATGACAGCCGTGGGGCACCTGATGCGCAATGTGGGGGGCCCGTCACACGCGAAGAGGAGGGTGTTGGCGGGGGGGGTGGCGTCGAGCCTGATGTACGGGGCCCCGATATGGTGCGAGGCGATGAGGATAGGTAAATACCGCGATATGGTTCTTTCTCTCCAGAGAACGTGCTGTATCGCGGTGGCCTCGGCGTATCGCACCGTGTCGGGACCAGCTGCATGCGTCATCGCGAAGATGATCCCTCTGGATCTCCTGGCTCGGGAGAGGGAGTGTGTGTTTCGTAGTGTCGGGGAGAGGGGGCAGGAGAGGGCAGTGACGATGGGAAGGTGGCAGGAGGGCTGGGCCGACGAGAGGAGGGCTTCCTGGACGAGGCGGCTGATACCCGAGGTAGGCCGCTGGGTTGATTGTGCACACACGTACACAACGTACTATGTGACGCAGGCACTCAGCGGACACGGATGCTTCGGGGATTACCTGCACCGTATCGGGAAGTGGCGGTCCAGCCGGTGCATGTACTGCGAAGAAGTGGACACGGCGGAGCACACGCTCTTTCATTGTGAGAGGTGGGAGATTCAGAGGAGCAGGGTCTTCGCGGTGGCGGGGGGGAGACGACTGTCGCCTTCCACGCTGATAGAGAGTGTGACGGGTACGAGAGAGGCGTGGAGAGAGGTGGTGAGTGCGCTAGGGGAGTTGTTCTCTCAGAAGGAGAGGGATGAGCGCGAAAGACAGAAGAGGGGAGTTGTCGAAGTGAGGGAGTGAGGCAATGGAGAAGATGAGGCCCGCTGGGCAGAAGTGAGCACACCTAGTGCGTTCCTGCCCAGCTAGGAAACGTGGCCGAGGAGTGGTTTTAGCGGGTAGGCCTCCCCTTGGGGAGGAGAATCCTGCACTACCTTGCGCCGATAGAACCTAAGGCGCTTGGTGTCTATCAAAGATTTCCACTTCTATACAAAAAAAAGGTTAGGTTAGGTTAGGTTAGGTTAGGTTAGGTTAGGTTAGGTTAGGTTAGGTTAGGTTAGGTTAGGTTAGGCTAGGTTAGGTTAGGTTAGGTTAGGTTAGGTTAGGTTAGGTTAGGTTAGGTTAGGTTAGGTTAGGTTAGGTTAGGTTAGGTTAGGTTAGGTTAGGTTAGGTAGGTTAGGTTAGGTTAGGTTAGGTTAGGTTAGGTTAGGTTAGGTTAGGTTAGGTTAGGTTAGGTTAGGTTAGGTTAGGTTAGGTTAGGTTAGGTTAGTCGCGCACGGGTTTTTGCAGCGAGTAGACGTGTTTTTGGAGCGCTCCGTGCCTCAAAATCGCGTAGCGTCGAATTCAAACGTGAAAATTACGTGTGTAGTATTGGTGGATGCGCGCAAAAAAAACAAATTTTTTGGTGCAAGAATCGTTACGATCGGACGGATAGTTCAGGTGTTACTGAATTTTAAGTTTTGAGACGGATTGTGTTGTTTACAACGAGACCACGTGGAATCGAACTGCGGAAGGAAGACACCGATAAGGACCTGCCGGGTATCATAAGGTAGGCCCTAGCATAGGAAGCCCAACCCGCACCGGGTCGTTCTTATCGGCGCACGCCCCGAGGCGCTACTGGCCTATCAATTTTGGAACGATAGCGACTGATAGGTCGGCGGGGGCGGAACGGGGTTAGATAGCCGCACGGGACCGGGTGGGTTCGACTGGAGACGGCGCGAGGTGTATTTTGACACCAAACACGGGGGGGTGGGAACAACCCCTGCGCCACGCGAAATCAACCCCAAGCGTTGACGGGGTGCGGAAGGAGTGGAGTTACAGGAGCGAGCAAGGGGTCCTCGGATAGGCCGTAGGAAGAGCTTGCCGTAGAAGAGGCGACCGGTGTTATCGGACAGCGCGCTCGGTAGCGGCAGCCTTATCTATCCCTGCGGAAGGAAAACTGATAGGGTTGTACAGACGGAACGGGCGGTCAGATTGACGAGGGGTAAGCGGGGTTGGACTCGTTGTCCTATTCCGCGTATTACGACACCCCACTCGAGGGGGCGAGAACAACCCCTGCGCGTAGTGGACTGAAGCGTTGAGTGTAAATATAAAACTTGTATATAGAGTAGTAGCCATACGTTTAGGATTAGGTTATAGACAAGAACACCGTGGACAATAGTGCAAGCGCGATGTACACTCAGTGGGCTGGCCAGCCGAAGACGTTACGGACCCCACCCTTAAGGGAAGCGCCGACGGGTAGTAATGACAACGAGGAGGTGATCCCCGAGACGCCGATGGAGGGGAGGCGGAAACGGGAGGACACGGAATCGAGCACTGACAGCGACACGGACGGGTCGGAGCGAAACCAGACGAAAAGGCCAAGACGTGCTAGCGGGTACGACACTGAAACTGTTATCGTGTCACCGAAATCTACCATGAGCGACCTGGGAGATATCAGAAAGCTTCAAACTGAGGGAGCAATACTGGCGGCGTCGGTACAGAAAACTATTAACGAGGCAGTGGAATTCGGGAAGAAATCCACTAACACGAACAACATACTCAAGGGGCTAATTAATGATATCAAGAAGGAGTTCACTAGGCTAGAGAATCATAGGCTAATGGCGGAGAATAAGTGGGCCAAGTACGTGGCGGGACTGAAAGTGGCTTCGCTAAGGGGTGATGAGATTCACGGGTCCGGCGGGAGAAAGACCAGCACGGCGACGGGGATGTCCCCGAAGGAAACGCGCGACGCGGGTACCAGTCCGGTTAAAGGGGAGAGCGCAAGAAGACGCGAGGCGACTTACGCCACAGCCCTGACCGGGGGTACAGCTCTGCGGGAACCGGTAGTCATGCTGGAAAGGACGAGCACAGTTTTGCAGCCGAGCGGAGGGGTTGTCGAAAGGGTGAACGAGGAGAGAAAGAAGAGAGTGAGGCTGGTCGATGTGGGGACCACATCTGAACGGGAGACGGGAACAGACACTGAGGGGGAGTGGAAGACCCAGGGGAAGAGAAGGCCGCGAAGAAAGGCGGAATCGGGGAGTGGTAGCGAAGGAACGACCGGCACGGGAGCGAGGCGCAGGAACAGAAGGGCGGAGGCGGTGCTTGTCAAGCTAAAAGGGGAAAATCATATGGAAGACATTTTGAAGAGAATCAGACAGACGGATATGTCCGGAGTGTCGACAAAGATAGAGAGTATATCGCGGACGAGGAATGGGGACATTCTACTCAGGGTTGAGAAGGGAGCGGGGAAGGCCGAGCCGGTTCTTTCTAAGATCAAGGCCGCAATTAGCGATCGGGAGGTAACCCTGCTGGAGGACAACTGCACGCTTGTGGTTAGGGACCTGGACGCCGTCACAACGGAGAATGAGGTATTGGGTGCCATCATCCAAACGGTGTCAGGAGCAAGATGCAGGATTAAGAGCATGATTACGGTTGAGAGAGGGCAGAAGGTGGCGTACGTCCACGCCAACCGCGAAGCGGCGGAGGAAATACTGGCACGGGGGTACCTGCTCGTGGGGCTAACCTCATGTAGGGTGAGGATTAGCCAGGACCTAGTGCGGTGCAACCGATGCTGGGAGATTGGGCACATCGCGGACGCGTGCAGGGGGGAGGACCGCAGGGCGCAATGCTATAATTGTGGGAATGCCGGACACTATGCGCGGGAGTGCAGTAACGAAGCAACGTGCAAAAGATGCGAGGGACTGGCGAAGGGCCTGGGGGTCGGGCACAGGGCCTACACAAGGCAGTGCATGTATGAGACAAGGAAATCGGAAATGGGCGAGACGATGGCCACAGGATCACAGGGTGGCGATACCTCGGCACGACAGGGTGTGGCTATCGGGCAAGAGGTTGAGAATCAAGACCGGGACATAGAAGAGCAAGTAGATCATGCTTAGAGTGATTCAGGTGAATTTGCACAACATGGGGGAAGCGTTGGACCTGGCCGTGCAAAAAGCTCAGGAGACACGAAGGGACCTTCTAGTTCTCGCTGAGTACGGTAGTGCGCGCGCGAGCGGAGGGATGTTTGTGGACCTGAGCGGCAAGGCCGCGATCATGTGTGTAAACGCGAGCATTGGTGCGGACCGTGTAGGCGAGGGCAGGGGATTTGTGTGGATACAAACCCAGGGTGTATATGTGTACAGTGTCTATTTCCCACCGAACGAGAGCGATTTTGAGCTCGAAGGTAAACTAAATGACATCGCGGACTCTATTAAACGCATTGGTGCAACCAAAGTGATTATCGCGGGGGACATAAACGCGGCCTCTCCAGCATGGGGCGCCCGTTCGTCTAACAACAGGGGCGAAATTATTATGGAATGGCTAGAGACATTGAACCTGGTAGTGGTAAATACAGGCTCGAAGCCGACCTTCGAACAGGGGACGCGCCAATCAATCGTCGACGTTACCCTTTGCTCACAAAGGTTACTTAACGAATTTGCAGAGTGGGAAGTGCTAGAAGACGAGACATTAAGCGACCACAAATACGTAGCATGGGAGGTCAGGCCGAGGCTGCTGCGAAACCGAGCGCCTTTGCATACTTATAAAAGCTTTCGGGGCTGGAATAGCAACAAAATTGACCGAAACAAACTGGAGAGGTGCTTGCAGGAAGTAGACGGGGAAAAAATTACAGATGTGGACAAGCTGAGCGGGTTACTACGCGAAATTTGCCGCAGAGTCATGCCTCTCAAAAAAGCCGGCAGGAAGTCGCAGTTCTGGTGGAACGACGACATCGCTCACCAGCGGGAGATTTGCAGGCGATGCAGAAGAGCCTACCAGCGAAGGAGGAGAAGGGGCGATAGTGCGGATAACGAGAGAGCCAATCTGAGGGAGGAGAGAAAGGAACTAAAAAGGATGATAGCCGAGAGTAAAAAGAGCTGTTGGAAGGAGCTTTGCCAAGACGTGGACAGAGACGTATGGGGAAAAGGCTACCAAATCGTAACTAAAAAGATCGCCAAGCGCACCATAAAGGTTGGCTGGAACGACGAAGCTCTCGAGGCGGAGGTAAGAAGGCTCTTCCCTGAGCATCCAAGATTGGAACCGTTTCCGGAGGGAGAAAGACCGCCCCCGCACGATCACGTGACGACCGAGGAAATAGCGATGGCCGCGAGACAGTTGCCTAATAGAAAGGCTCCGGGACCAGACTATGTGCCGGCACCAATTGTGAAAGCTTTAGCTCTGGAAAAACCCGGCATATACAGGAAGATAATAGACGACTGCATACGCGACGGCGTATACCCGGAGGGGTGGAAACGCTCAAAGTTGGTGTTGATCCCGAAGGCGGCAGGCTCCTACAGGCCGATTAGTCTACTGGACTTTTCCGGGAAGCTAGCGGAAAAGGTGATAAAGAACCGGATTAGCGCGGAGGTAGAGGACAGGCTGTCAAAGAGACAATATGGTTTCAGGAAAGGTCGATCCACCATCGACGCAGTACGCGAGATAGTGGCGCAAGTCCAGGCAGCAAACAGAGGGACGTGGAGGACGAGGCAGGTCTGCATAGTGGCATCCCTCGACGTCCAAAACGCCTTTAACTCGGCAAGGAGGGAATCAATCTTGGAGGCCATGACGGAGCAGGGGGTCTCCGCGGGACTCACGCGGGTGATAAGAAGCTATCTCACGGACAGGCAGGTGGAAGTGGAAAAACCGTCGGGCGAGGTTTGGAAGTTCGTCGATAGTGCGGGAGTGCCGCAGGGGTCCGTTTTGGGGCCACTGCTGTGGGTCTTATTGTACGACGGCGTGCTTCGAATCCAACACGAGGAGGGTGTAGAAGTGTTCGGGTTCGCAGACGATTTGACGGTAGTGGCAAGAGGACGTGACGTGGACGAGACCGGGCGAAGGATACAGCGGACAATCCAGAACATCGCGGCCTGGATGGAGCAAAGAAGCTTGACTCTGGTGCCCGAGAAAACCAAGGTGGCCATGATGACCGGGAAGAGGAGGATCGGCCAATTCACGCTGGAAGTGCTCGGCGAGAGGATGATTGCGGAAAAGAGCATTAAAATCCTCGGAATCACGATAGACAAGTGTCTACACTTTACGGAGCACGCCCGCGGCGTATGCGGAAAAGCAATCAGGTGCTACGAGGCTCTTAAAAAGATACTGCCCAATACGGGAGGCGCTCGTGCAACAAAAAGGAAGGTGCTGGCGGCGGCTGTCATGTCAATCGTGCTGTACGGATCCGAAGTCTGGGGATCCGCCATGAAGTGGGGCGTAGCGGCGAATATGACCGATAGAGTCACAAGGTTATTAGCAGTGTCAATTGCGAGCGGGTACCGAACGGTCCAGTCGGACGATATCATGGTAATAGCCGCCCTTCCACCAGGACAGCTTATGGTAAGAGCAAGGATGGAAGGATGGGACAAAGCGCGATTGAACCAGGAATGGCAAGAGAGATGGGAGCGGAGGCAGTCCTGGACCAGGAAGCTCATCCCGAACCTGGACAACTGGGTCGACAGGCTGCACGGAGAAGTGGGCTATCACCTGACCCAATTCTTGACGGGACACGGGGAAAATGCCGTGTACTTACTGCGGATAGGGAAACGCGATAGTGACGAGTGTGTGGACTGCGGAGATAGAGACACGGAGGGACATGCCGTATTTGAATGCCAGAGATGGACAAGAGGCAGAATAGAGACCGAGACAGAAGTGGCAGCAACTCTACAGCCGGAAAACATCATCCAGTTGATGATAGAGAGCGAGAGCAAGTGGACCAAAATCGCGCGGTTCGTGATCACCGTAGTCCAAACTAGGGAGAGGGAGGCATGGACTAGGGGTCAATAGACGGGTAATACAATATAACTATGGCTACATCTATGGGGACGAACACCTACCCCGGCCGTTCGGCATAGCGAGGAATGCTACCGCGGTGCCCTATGCCGACAACTATGGCGAGTGACTACGAGTCGAAGGAGGATAGGGTTTTAGTGGGTAAACCTTACCTAGATGGAAGGGAGTCCCACACACCCCCCCGCATAGAGCCAAGCGGGGGCAGCCTATAAAAGGTTTCCCAAACCTCATTAAAAAAAAAAAAAAAAAAGGTTAGGTTAGGTTAGGTTAGGTTAGGTTAGGTTTGGTTTAGGTTAGGTTAGGTTAGGTTAGGTTAGGTTAGGTTAGGTTAGGTTAGGTTAGGTTAGGTTAGGTTAGGTTAGGTTAGGTTAGGTTAGGTTAGGTTAGGTTAACACTCGGGGGGTGTTTGATTTTCGAAAGTTATACATCGTCGGAAAGGCCATTTAAAGACGCGTCGATAGACCCAAAGGGTCACTCAAGTTTCTCAAAAACGTCGGAGTTATGGCCGTAAGTGTTTTTCGAGACATTTGGGGTAATAACTCCGAAAAGTCGAGGTCACATGTCGGGGTCGAGGGGCAATTTCGAAAGCCAAAGAACGTGGCTTTCCAACGATACCTCACACTTTAAGATCGACTCGCGAATAACGAGGGGGCAGCCTCTCAAAGATTGCCAAATTTTGTCAAAATTTTCAAAAATTTTTTTCTCAAAAACCAAAAGGCCGATCGAGGAACGGATTACTTATTTCTTAAACGCCGGTCGAGTAGAGCGCACAAAAAAATTACGGTCCAAATCGCAGACAAAAAATTTTTTTCATAATCATCCCTTGGTCCCCCCTTCCTATTTTAAAAAAAAAACTTTTTTATTTACCGTCCGATTTTCAAAATTCGACCGGCGTTGGATAGATCTCGTCGAAAAAGCAAAAATCCAATCATAAAACGTTCGGGGTCATATATAAACGAGGGCGCTAGAGGGCGATTTAGGGGATGACAAAAAAAATTAAAAATTGACGAAATTTGGCACACACGTTTGTACGGACCTTAGAAAGTCTCCGGTACAACTTTTACCCCTTTACGACCAAAGGGAAGGGTAATAGGGGGTGAGGTTAGGTTAGAGGTTAGGTTAGAGGTTAGGTTAGAGGTTAGGTTAGAGGTTAGGTTAGAGGTTAGGTTAGGTTAGAGGTTAGGTAGCATTGAAAGCATGCTGCGAAATAAAATTACTATCTGATTAGGAGAATACAAATTCACTACTAAACTTGGATTTATACTCAGTAGCCGGCTAACATTCAACGTGAGGGACGTAAAGTTCGGTATTCTGCCAGGAAAACTTGCTACTACAAAACTCAAATCTTAAGGGCGCCAGATCTAGCGAGGTAATAAATCCTCTTGATCAAGGAGGATAGGCTCTTCCAAGTATAGCATAATGAAGGTGAAAAAAACTAGGTATTGTGGCAGAGAGGAATTTAATACGTCTGTATTTCGATTTAAAATTAAATATGATTAGTATGTAACTACAAATTATAATTGTGGTGTGAAGCACGGTAACAATAATAAGAAAAAAACTAATAGGATTAATTCGTCCACACCGCAAATAATCAACAGTGTCAACAATATCTTACTACGGTAATTAATACGGGTTCTGGATTCGCTAGCTAGCCCCGCACCCTGTTTATATTTGGGCCAAATAGAGGTTCGTACAAATAGACCTCCCAAACTGAGAACAAAACGAATTTTCCTTCACAGGTAAGTATAATATTATCATGAATGTAATTATTTGTAATTAAATGGTAAGAATTACCTCTTTTGATTTCAGTTTACATAGCCCTTGAAGAGGGTTCATCAACTCAAAGCCACAAAAATTGTAAGTATGCAAATACAGGTTAATTATGATTAATTAATTTTTATTCTCCCACTTTATTTCAGAACAAACGCAGATGCAGCAAGGTAAGGTACCAGTAAGTGCCAGATTTTAGGCAGCGGAACAAAAAAAGCTGAAAGTTATGAGATACTCTATATCTAGCTTAAGAGATACCTAATTCTTACCTAGATGTTATAGCTTGCAACTCGTCCGCAATGTTCTAAACTACAAATTACAAAGTTTTAATACTACACTACCTATCAATTATTTATCTTACCTCAAACTTATGACTACCATCCTAATATTCTAACTCGACGTTGTTTCCTAACTATATACACTAATCAAATTCCCAATTGGTATTCTCTGTAAATGATAGCTTTAATAATTTAGAAAAGATGTAATTAAATTTACCTTCAGGCTGCTTCAAATCTGATAAAACAAACTACTTATACTGATTCCCAACTATACCATCAATTCGATCAGCCAACCAGTATCAGATACAGGAGCTAGGAGATAAATCCTGATAAACAGTGAATTCCAATAATTATAATTCTCTATCTCCCTAGCCGCACGAAAAGCTAACCCAATCTACTCTACCTCGAAAAATATCCGTTTTTCCCAAAATTGATATCCCAAGAATTTCCAAGTGGGAAATGCCCTTATGATAACTAAATTGTTAAATCTAGTGTTAAATTTGCCTAAAACTATGCAAAATATCATACAGCTCTAACCTGAACTACCCTAACTATCTACTACCTACCTTACACACTATTTCAAATTGCTACAAGCATACCTTCCCCTTCTCGCAAGGGAAAACAGAGATACACGTTTGCATCTGTATTGGAAAAGAATTGAAAGCACTTTAGATTTGCTACCCTTATACATTCTACACATTGCTCTCTGTCACTTAAATACGATTTTAGTAGTACGGCGGTTGTCCCCTAACTCTGTACCTATGCAATTTTTCTAATAATAGCTCGTGTGAAACGCAATCAAATGCTTTACTTAAATGAAGTAAAGTCATACCTATTGTTTCGTGAACTTCAAGTCTATTTGTTATGATTGATATGGCAGCATAAATAGCTTGTATAGTAGAGCGCTCGTTTCTAAATCCAAACTGATGGGAGTCTGAAAGAATAAGAGGTTTATTAATGTACTTTACTAGTCTTTCTTTCAATAACATTTCAAATATTTTAGAAATTAACGGAACTATAGTGAGATCAGTCGGTAATTATCATTTGAGTCTATTTCGCCCATTTTAAAAGTAGAAAGGACTTTGCTAATTTTTAGTAGTTTGGGAAACTTTTTTCATCTACCTATACATTTATTAAATAGGTAGGTACGTTAGGTAAGGTTTGGGTAAGGTTTGTGTTGGGTTTGGGTTAGGTCTGGGTTAGGTTAAGGTTAGGTTAGGTTAGGTTAGGTTAGGTTAGGTTAGGTTAGGTTTAGGTTTAGGTTTAGGTTTTAGGTTTTAGGTTAGGTTAGGTTAGGTTAGGTTAGGTTAGGTTAGGTTAGGTTAGGTTAGGTTAGGTTAGGTTAGGTTAGGTTAGGTTAGGTTAGGTTAGATTAGGTTAGGTTAGGTTAGGTTAGGTTAGGTTAGGTTAGGTTAGGTTAGGTTAGGTTAGGTTAGGTTAGGTTAGGTTAGGTTAGGTTAGGGTAGGTTAGGTTAGGTTAGGTTAGGTTAGGTTAGGTTAGGTTAGGTTAGGTTAGGTTAGGTTAGGTTAGGTTAACACTCGGGGGTTGTTTGATTTTCTCTCGGGGGTTGTTTGATTTTCGAAAGTTATACATCGTCGGAAAGGCCATTTAAAGACGCGTCGATAGACCCAAAGGGTCACTCAAGTTTCTCAAAAACGTCGGAGTTATGGCCGTAAGTGTTTTTCGAGACATTTGGGGTAATACCTCCGAAAAGTCGAGGTCACATGTCGGGGTCGAGGGGCAATTTCGAAAGCCAAAGAACGCGGCTTTCCAACGATACCTCACACTTTAAGATCGACTCGCGAATAACGAGGGGGCAGCCTCTCAAAGATTGCCAAATTTTGTCAATATTTTCAAAAATTTTTTTCTCAAAAACCAAAAGGCCGATCGAGGAACGGATTACTTATTTCTTAAACGCCGGTCGAGTAGAGCGCACAAAAAAATTACGGTCCAAATCGCAGACAAAAAATTTTTTTCATAATCATCCCTTGGTCCCCCCTTCCTATTTAAAAAAAAAAACTTTTTTATTTACCGTCCGATTTTCAAAATTCGACCGGCGTTGGATAGATCTCGTCGAAAAAGCAAAAATCCAATCATAAAACGTTCGGGGTCATATATAAACGAGGGCGCTAGAGGGCGATTTAGGGGATGACAAAAAAAATTAAAAATTGACGAAATTTGGCACACACGTTTGTACGGACCTTAGAAAGTCTCCGGTACAACTTTTACCCCTTTACGACCAAAGGGAAGGGTAATAGGGGGTGATAATAGGTTAGAGGTTAGGTTAGAGGTTAGGTTAGAGGTTAGGTTAGAGGTTAGGTTAGAGGTTAGGTTAGAGGTTAGGTTAGAGGTTAGGTTAGAGGTTAGGTTAGAGGTTAGGTAGCATTGAAAGCATGCTGCGAAATAAAATTACTATCTGATTAGGAGAATACAAATTCACTACTAAACTTGGATTTATACTCAGTAGCCGGCTAACATTCAACGTGAGGGACGTAAAGTTCGGTATTCTGCCAGGAAAACTTGCTACTACAAAACTCAAATCTTAAGGGCGCCAGATCTAGCGAGGTAATAAATCCTCTTGATCAAGGAGGATAGGCTCTTCCAAGTATAGCATAATGAAGGTGAAAAAAACTAGGTATTGTGGCAGAGAGGAATTTAATACGTCTGTATTTCGATTTAAAATTAAATATGATTAGTATGTAACTACAAATTATAATTGTGGTGTGAAGCACGGTAACAATAATAAGAAAAAAAACTAATAGGATTAATTCGTCCACACCGCAAATAATCAACAGTGTCAACAATATCTTACTACGGTAATTAATACGGGTTCTGGATTCGCTAGCTAGCCCCGCACCCTGTTTATATTTGGGCCAAATAGAGGTTCGTACAAATAGCCCTCCCAAACTGAGAACAAAACGAATTTTCCTTCACAGGTAAGTATTATCATGAATGTAATTATTTGTAATTAAATGGTAAGAATTAACTCTTTTGATTTCAGTTTACATAGCCCTTGAAGAGGGTTCATCAACTCAAAGCCACAAAAATTGTAAGTATGCAAATACAGGTTAATTATGACACGTGCCGCTTTCCCGCGCACCGCCGCTTGTTGGGCTCAGAGAGGCAGATAAAATCTGCCTCCGTCGCCTTCGCTCTCGCGTAGGCGACGTCCATCGCCCTTGAGCTGCAGTTCGCGTTCAGCTGCAGAATCCGGAGCGTCCTGTCCCTCCTTCCCGTCATCATGTTATAGCTTGCAACTCGTCCGCAATGTTCTAAATAACAAATTACAAAGTTTTAATACTACACTACCTATCAATTATTTATCTTACCTCAAACTTATGACTACCATCCTAATATTCTAATTCGACGTTGTTTCCTAACTATATACACTAATCAAATTCCCAATTGGTATTCTCTGTAAATGATAGCTTTAATAATTTAGAAAAGTTGTAATTAAATTTACCTTCAGGCTGCTTCAAATCTGATAAAACAAACTACTTATACTGATTCCCAACTATACCATCAATTCGATCAGCCAACCAGTATCAGATACCTACAGGAGCTAGGAGATAAATCCTGATAAACAGTGAATTCCAATAATTATAATTCTCTATCTCCCTAGCCGCACGAAAAGCTAACCCAATCTACTCTACCTCGAAAAATATCCGTTTTTCCCAAAATTGATATCCCAAGAATTTCCAAGTGGGAAATGACCTTATGATAACTAAATTGTTAAATCTAGTGTTAAATTTGCCTAAAACTATGCAAAATATCATACAGCTCTAACCTGAACTACCCTAACTATCTACTACCTACCCTACACACTATTTCAAATTGCTACAAGCATACCTTCCCCTTCTCGCAAGGGAAAACAGAGATACACGTTTGCATCTGTATTGGAAAAGTATTGAAAGCACTTTAGATTTGCTACCCTTATACATTCTACACATTGCTCTCTGTCACTTAAATACGATTTTAGTAGTACGGCGGTTGTCCCCTAACTCTGTACCTATACAATTTTTCTAATAATAGCTCGTGTGAAACGCAATCAAATGCTTTACTTAAATGAAGTAAAGTCATACCTATTGTTTCGTGAACTTCAAGTCTATTTGTTATGATTGATATGGCAGCATAAATAGCTTGTATAGTAGAGCGCTCGTTTCTAAATCCAAACTGATGGGAGTCTGAAAGAATAAGAGGTTTATTAATGTACTTTACTAGTCTTTCTTTCAATAACATTTCAAATATTTTAGAAATTAACGGAACTATAGTGAGATCGGTCGGTAATTATCATTTGAGTCTATTTCGCCCATTTTAAAAGTAGAAAGGACTTTGCTAATTTTTAGTAGTTTGGGAAACTTTTTTCATCTACCTATACATTTATTAAATAGGTAGGTACGTTAGGTAAGGTTTGGGTAAGGTTTGTGTTGGGTTTGGGTTAGGTCTGGGTTAGGTTAAGGTTAGGTTAGGTTAGGTTAGGTTAGGTTAGGTTAGGTTTAGGTTTAGGTTTAGGTTTAGGTTAGGTTAGGTTAGGTTAGGTTAGGTTAGGTTAGGTTAGGTTAGGTTAGGTTAGGTTAGGTTAGGTTAGGTTAGGTTAGGTTAGGTTAGGTTAGGTTAGGTTAGGTTAGGTTAGGTTAGGTTAGGTTAGGTTAGGTTAGGTTAGGTTAGGTTAGGTTAGGTTAGGTTAGGTTAGGTTAGGTTAGGTTAGGTTAGGTTAGGTTAGGTTAGGTTAGGTTAGGTTAGGTTAGGTTAGGTTAGGTTAGGTTAGGTTAGGTTAGGTTAACACTCGGGGGTTGTTTGATTTTCGAAAGTTATACATCGTCGGAAAGGCCATTTAAAGACGCGTCGATAGACCCAAAGGGTCACTCAAGTTTCTCAAAAACGTCGGAGTTATGGCCGTAAGTGTTTTTCGAGACATTTGGGGTAATAACTCCGAAAAGTCGAGGTCACATGTCGGGGTCGAGGGGCAATTTCGAAAGCCAAAGAACGCGGCTTTCCAACGATACCTCACACTTTAAGATCGACTCGCGAATAACGAGGGGGCAGCCTCTCAAAGATTGCCAAATTTTGTCAAAATTTTCAAAAATTTTTTTCTCAAAAACCAAAAGGCCGATCGAGGAACGGATTACTTATTTCTTAAACGCCGGTCGAGTAGAGCGCACAAAAAAATTACGGTCCAAATCGCAGACAAAAAATTTTTTTCATAATCATCCCTTGGTCCCCCCTTCCTATTTAAAAAAAAAAACTTTTTTATTTACCGTCCGATTTTCAAAATTCGACCGGCGTTGGATAGATCTCGTCGAAAAAGCAAAAATCCAATCATAAAACGTTCGGGGTCATATATAAACGAGGGCGCTAGAGGGCGATTTAGGGGATGACAAAAAAAATTAAAAATTGACGAAATTTGGCACACACGTTTGTACGGACCTTAGAAAGTCTCCGGTACAACTTTTACCCCTTTACGACCAAAGGGAAGGGTAATAGGGGGTGATAATAGGTTAGAGGTTAGGTTAGAGGTTAGGTTAGAGGTTAGGTTAGAGGTTAGGTTAGAGGTTAGGTTAGAGGTTAGGTTAGAGGTTAGTTAGGTTAGGTTAGAGGTTAGGTAGCATTGAAAGCATGCTGCGAAATAAAATTACTATCTGATTAGGAGAATACAAATTCACTACTAAACTTGGATTTATTCTCAGTAGCCGGCTAACATTCAACGTGAGGGTCGTAAAGTTCGGTATTCTGCCAGGAAAACTTGCTACTACAAAACTCAAATCTTAAGGGCGCCAGATCTAGCGAGGTAATAAATCCTCTTGATCAAGGAGGATAGGCTCTTCCAAGCATAGCATAATGAAGGTGAAAAAAACTAGGTATTGTGGCAGAGAGGAATTTAATACGTCTGTATTTCGATTTAAAATTAAATATGATTATTATGTAACTACAAATTATAATTGTGGTGTGAAGCACGGTAACAATAATAAGAAAAAAAACTAATAGGATTAATTCGTCCACACCGCAAATAATCAACAGTGTCAACAATATCTTACTACGGTAATTAATACGGGTTCTGGATTCGCTAGCTAGCCCCGCACCCTGTTTATATTTGGGCCAAATAGAGGTTCGTACAAATAGACCTCCCAAACTGAGAACAAAACGAATTTTCCTTCACAGGTAAGTATAATATTATCATGAATGTAATTATTTGTAATTAAATGGTAAGAATTACCTCTTTTGATTTCAGTTTACATAGCCCTTGAAGAGGGTTCATCAACTCAAAGCCACAAAAATTGTAAGTATGCAAATACAGGTTAATTATGATTAATTAATTTTTATTCTCCCACTTTATTTCAGAACAAACGCAGATGCAGCAAGGTAAGGTACCAGTAAGTGCCAGATTTTAGGCAGCGGAACAAAAAAAGCTGAAAGTTATGAGATACTCTATATCTAGCTTAAGAGATACCTAATTCTTACCTAGATGTTATAGCTTGCAACTCGTCCGCAATGTTCTAAACTACAAATTACAAAGTTTTAATACTACACTACCTATCAATTATTTATCTTACCTCAAACTTATGACTACCATCCTAATATTCTAATTCGACGTTGTTTCCTAACTATATACACTAATCAAATTCCCAATTGGTATTCTCTGTAAATGATAGCTTTAATAATTTAGAAAAGTTGTAATTAAATTTACCTTCAGGCTGCTTCAAATCTGATAAAACAAACTACTTATACTGATTCCCAACTATACCATCAATTCGATCAGCCAACCAGTATCAGATACAGGAGCTAGGAGATAAATCCTGATAAACAGTGAATTCCAATAATTATAATTCTCTATCTCCCTAGCCGCACGAAAAGCTAACCCAATCTACTCTCCCTCGAAAAATATCCGTTTTTCCCAAAATTGATATCCCAAGAATTTCCAAGTGGGAAATGACCTTATGATAACTAAATTGTTAAATCTAGTGTTAAATTTGCCTAAAACTATGCAAAATATCATACAGCTCTAACCTGAACTACCCTAACTATCTACTACCTACCCTACACACTATTTCAAATTGCTACAAGCATACCTTCCCCTTCTCGCAAGGGAAAACAGAGATACACGTTAGCATCTGTATTGGAAAAGTATTGAAAGCACTTTAGATTTGCTACCCTTATACATTCTACACATTGCTCTCTGTCACTTAAATACGATTTTAGTAGTACGGCGGTTGTCCCCTAACTCTGTACCTATACAATTTTTCTAATAATAGCTCGTGTGAAACGCAATCAAATGCTTTACTTAAATGAAGTAAAGTCATACCTATTGTTTCGTGAACTTCAAGTCTATTTGTTATGATTGATATGGCAGCATAAATAGCTTGTATAGTAGAGCGCTCGTTTCTAAATCCAAACTGATGGGAGTCTGAAAGAATAAGAGGTTTATTAATGTACTTTACTAGTCTTTCTTTCAATAACATTTCAAATATTTTAGAAATTAACGGAACTATAGTGAGATCGGTCGGTAATTATCATTTGAGTCTATTTCGCCCATTTTAAAAGTAGAAAGGACTTTGCTAATTTTTAGTAGTTTGGGAAACTTTTTTCATCTACCTATACATTTATTAAATAGGTAGGTACGTTAGGTAAGGTTTGGGTAAGGTTTGTGTTGGGTTTGGGTTAGGTCTGGGTTAGGTTAAGGTTAGGTTAGGTTAGGTTAGGTTAGGTTAGGTTAGGTTTAGGTTTAGGTTTAGGTTTAGGTTAGGTTAGGTTAGGTTAGGTTAGGTTAGGTTAGGTTAGGTTAGGTTAGGTTAGGTTAGGTTAGGTTAGGTTAGGTTAGGTTAGGGTTAGGTTAGGTTAGGTTAGGTTAGGTTAGGTTAGGTTAGGTTAGGTTAGGTTAGGTTAGGTTAGGTTAGGTTAGGTTAGGTTAGGTTAGGTTAGGTTAGGTTAGGTTAGGTTAGGTTAGGTTAGGTTAGGTTAGGTTAGGTTAGGTTAGGTTAGGTTAGGTTAGGTTAGGTTAGGTTTAGGTTAGGTTAGGTTAGGTTAGGTTAGGTTAGGTTAGGTTAGGTTAGGTTAGGTTAGGTTAGGTTAGGTTAGGTTAGGTTAGGTTAGGTTAGGTAGGTTAGGTTAGGTTAGGTTAGGTTAGGTTAGGTTAGGTTAGGTTAGGTTAGGTTAGGTTAGGTTAGGTTAGGTTAGGTTAGGTTAGGTTAGTTTAGGTTAGGTTAGGTTAGGTTAGGTTAGGTTAGGTTAGGTTAGGTTAGGTTAGGTTAGGTTAGGTTAGGTTAGGTTAGGTTAGGTTAGGTTAGGTTAGGTTAGGTTAGGTTAGGTTAGGTTAGGTTAGGTTAGGTTAGGTTAGGTTAGGTTAGGTTAGGTTAGGTTAACACTCGGGGGTTGTTTGATTTTCGAAAGTTATACATCGTCGGAAAGGCCATTTAAAGACGCGTCGATAGACCCAAAGGGTCACTCAAGTTTCTCAAAAACGTCGGAGTTATGGCCGTAAGTGTTTTTCGAGACATTTGGGGTAATAACTCCGAAAAGTCGAGGTCACATGTCGGGGTCGAGGGGCAATTTCGAAAGCCAAAGAACGCGGCTTTCCAACGATACCTCACACTTTAAGATCGACTCGCGAATAACGAGGGGGCAGCCTCTCAAAGATTGCCAAATTTTGTCAAAATTTTCAAAAAATTTTTTCTCAAAAACCAAAAGGCCGATCGAGGAACGGATTACTTATTTCTTAAACGCCGGTCGAGTAGAGCGCACAAAAAAATTACGGTCCAAATCGCAGACAAAAAATTTTTTTCATAATCATCCCTTGGTCCCCCCTTCCTATTTAAAAAAAAAAACTTTTTTATTTACCGTCCGATTTTCAAAATTCGACCGGCGTTGGATAGATCTCGTCGAAAAAGCAAAAATCCAATCATAAAACGTTCGGGGTCATATATAAACGAGGGCGCTAGAGGGCGATTTAGGGGATGACAAAAAAAATTAAAAATTGACGAAATTTGGCACACACGTTTGTACGGACCTTAGAAAGTCTCCGGTACAACTTTTACCCCTTTACGACCAAAGGGAAGGGTAATAGGGGGTGATAATAGGTTAGAGGTTAGGTTAGAGGTTAGGTTAGAGGTTAGGTTAGAGGTTAGGTTAGAGGTTAGGTTAGAGGTTAGGTTAGAGGTTAGGTTAGTTAGGTTAGGTTAGAGGTTAGGTAGCATTGAAAGCATGCTGCGAAATAAAATTACTATCTGATTAGGAGAATACAAATTCACTACTAAACTTGGATTTATTCTCAGTAGCCGGCTAACATTCAACGTGAGGGTCGTAAAGTTCGGTATTCTGCCAGGAAAACTTGCTACTACAAAACTCAAATCTTAAGGGCGCCAGATCTAGCGAGGTAATAAATCCTCTTGATCAAGGAGGATAGGCTCTTCCAAGTATAGCATAATGAAGGTGAAAAAAACTAGGTATTGTGGCAGAGAGGAATTTAATACGTCTGTATTTCGATTTAAAATTAAATATGATTAGTATGTAACTACAAATTATAATTGTGGTGTGAAGCACGGTAACAATAATAAGAAAAAAACTAATAGGATTAATTCGTCCACACCGCAAATAATCAACAGTGTCAACAATATCTTACTACGGTAATTAATACGGGTTCTGGATTCGCTAGCTAGCCCCGCACCCTGTTTATATTTGGGCCAAATAGAGGTTCGTACAAATAGACCTCCCAAACTGAGAACAAAACGAATTTTCCTTCACAGGTAAGTATAATATTATCATGAATGTAATTATTTGTAATTAAATGGTAAGAATTACCTCTTTTGATTTCAGTTTACATAGCCCTTGAAGAGGGTTCATCAACTCAAAGCCACAAAAATTGTAAGTATGCAAATACAGGTTAATTATGATTAATTAATTTTTATTCTCCCACTTTATTTCAGAACAAACGCAGATGCAGCAAGGTAAGGTACCAGTAAGTGCCAGATTTTAGGCAGCGGAACAAAAAAAGCTGAAAGTTATGAGATACTCTATATCTAGCTTAAGAGATACCTAATTCTTACCTAGATGTTATAGCTTGCAACTCGTCCGCAATGTTCTAAACTACAAATTACAAAGTTTTAATACTACACTACCTATCAATTATTTATCTTACCTCAAACTTATGACTACCATCCTAATATTCTAATTCGACGTTGTTTCCTAACTATATACACTAATCAAATTCCCAATTGGTATTCTCTGTAAATGATAGCTTTAATAATTTAGAAAAGATGTAATTAAATTTACCTTCAGGCTGCTTCAAATCTGATAAAACAAACTACTTATACTGATTCCCAACTATACCATCAATTCGATCAGCCAACCAGTATCAGATACAGGAGCTAGGAGATAAATCCTGATAAACAGTGAATTCCAATAATTATAATTCTCTATCTCCCTAGCCGCACGAAAAGCTAACCCAATCTACTCTACCTCGAAAAATATCCGTTTTTCCCAAAATTGATATCCCAAGAATTTCCAAGTGGGAAATGACCTTATGATAACTAAATTGTTAAATCTAGTGTTAAATTTGCCTAAAACTATGCAAAATATCATACAGCTCTAACCTGAACTACCCTAACTATCTACTACCTACCCTACACACTATTTCAAATTGCTACAAGCATACCTTCCCCTTCTCGCAAGGGAAAACAGAGATACACGTTAGCATCTGTATTGGAAAAGTATTGAAAGCACTTTAGATTTGCTACCCTTATACATTCTACACATTGCTCTCTGTCACTTAAATACGATTTTAGTAGTACGGCGGTTGTCCCCTAACTCTGTACCTATACAATTTTTCTAATAATAGCTCGTGTGAAACGCAATCAAATGCTTTACTTAAATGAAGTAAAGTCATTCCTATTGTTTCGTGAACTTCAAGTCTATTTGTTATGATTGATATGGCAGCATAAATAGCTTGTATAGTAGAGCGCTCGTTTCTAAATGAAAGAATAAGAGGTTTATTAATGTACTTTACTAGTCTTTCTTTCAATAACATTTCAAATATTTTAGAAATTAACGGAACTATAGTGAGATCGGTCGGTAATTATCATTTGAGTCTATTTCGCCCATTTTAAAAGTAGAAAGGACTTTGCTAATTTTTAGTAGTTTGGGAAACTTTTTTCATCTACCTATACATTTATTAAATAGGTAGGTACGTTAGGTAAGGTTTGGGTAAGGTTTGTGTTGGGTTTGGGTTAGGTCTGGGTTAGGTTAAGGTTAGGTTAGGTTAGGTTAGGTTAGGTTAGGTTAGGTTAGGTTAGGTTAGGTTAGGTTAGGTTAGGTTAGGTTAGGTTAGGTTAGGTTAGGTTAGGTAGGTTAGGTTAGGTTAGGTTAGGTTAGGTTAGGTTAGGTTAGGTTAGGTTAGGTTAGGTTAGGTTAGGTTAGGTTAGGTTAGGTTAGGTTAGGTTAGGTTAGGTTAGGTTAGGTTAGGTTAGGTTAGGTTAGGTTAGGTTAGGTTAGGTTAGGTTAGGTTAGGTTAGGTTAGGTTAGTTAGGTTAGGTTAGGTTAGGTTAGGTTAGGTTAGGTTAGGTTAGGTTAGGTTAGGTTAGGTTAGGTTAGGTTAGGTTAGGTTAGGTTAGGTTAGGTTAGGTTAGGTTAGGTTAGGTTAGGTTAGGTTAGGTTAGGTTAGGTTAGGTTAGGTTAGGTTAGGTTAGGTTAGGTTAGGTTAGGTTAGGTTAGGTTAGGTTAGGTTAGGTTAGGTTAGGTTAGGTTAGGTTAGGTTAGGTTAGGTTAGGTTAGGTTAGGTTAGTTAGGTTAGGTTAGGTTAGGTTAGGTTAGGTTAGGTTAGGTTAGGTTAGGTTAGGTTAGGTTAGGTTAGGTTAGGTTAGGTTAGGTTAGGTTAGGTTAGGTTAGGTTAGGTTAACACTCGGGGGTTGTTTGATTTTCGAAAGTTATACATCGTCGGAAAGGCCATTTAAAGACGCGTCGATAGACCCAAAGGGTCACTCAAGTTTCTCAAAAACGTCGGAGTTATGGCCGTAAGTGTTTTTCGAGACATTTGGGGTAATAACTCCGAAAAGTCGAGGTCACATGTCGGGGTCGAGGGGCAATTTCGAAAGCCAAAGAACGCGGCTTTCCAACGATACCTCACACTTTAAGATCGACTCGCGAATAACGAGGGGGCAGCCTCTCAAAGATTGCCAAATTTTGTCAAAATTTTCAAAAATTTTTTTCTCAAAAACCAAAAGGCCGATCGAGGAACGGATTACTTATTTCTTAAACGCCGGTCGAGTAGAGCGCACAAAAAAATTACGGTCCAAATCGCAGACAAAAAATTTTTTTCATAATCATCCCTTGGTCCCCCCTTCCTATTTTAAAAAAAAAACTTTTTTATTTACCGTCCGATTTTCAAAATTCGACCGGCGTTGGATAGATCTCGTCGAAAAAGCAAAAATCCAATCATAAAACGTTCGGGGTCATATATAAACGAGGGCGCTAGAGGGCGATTTAGGGGATGACAAAAAAATTAAAAATTGACGAAATTTGGCACACACGTTTGTACGGACCTTAGAAAGTCTCCGGTACAACTTTTACCCCTTTACGACCAAAGGGAAGGGTAATAGGGGGTGATAATAGGTTAGAGGTTAGGTTAGAGGTTAGGTTAGAGGTTAGGTTAGAGGTTAGGTTAGAGGTTAGGTTAGAGGTTAGGTTAGAGGTTAGGTTAGAGGTTAGGTTAGAGGTTAGGTTAGGTTAGGTTAGGTAGCATTGAAAGCATGCTGCGAAATAGGTTAGAGGTTAGGTAGCATTGAAAGCATGCTGCGAAATAAAATTACTATCTGATTAGGAGAATACAAATTCACTACTAAACTTGGATTTATACTCAGTAGCCGGCTAACATTCAACGTGAGGGACGTAAAGTTCGGTATTCTGCCAGGAAAACTTGCTACTACAAAACTCAAATCTTAAGGGCGCCAGATCTAGCGAGGTAATAAATCCTCTTGATCAAGGAGGATAGGCTCTTCCAAGCATAGCATAATGAAGGTGAAAAAAAACTAGGTATTGTGGCAGAGAGGAATTTAATACGTCTGTATTTCGATTTAAAATTAAATATGATTAGTATGTAACTACAAATTATAATTGTGGTGTGAAGCACGGTAACAATAATAAGAAAAAAACTAATAGGATTAATTCGTCCACACCGCAAATAATCAACAGTGTCAACAATATCTTACTACGGTAATTAATACGGGTTCTGGATTCGCTAGCTAGCCCCGCACCCTGTTTATATTTGGGCCAAATAGAGGTTCGTACAAATAGACCTCCCAAACTGAGAACAAAACGAATTTTCCTTCACAGGTAAGTATTATCATGAATGTAATTATTTGTAATTAAATGGTAAGAATTAACTCTTTTGATTTCAGTTTACATAGCCCTTGAAGAGGGTTCATCAACTCAAAGCCACAAAAATTGTAAGTATGCAAATACAGGTTAATTATGATTAATTAATTTTTATTCTCCCACTTTATTTCAGAACAAACGCAGATGCAGCAAGGTAAGGTACCAGTAAGTGCCAGATTTTAGGCAGCGGAACAAAAAAAGCTGAAAGTTATGAGATACTCTATATCTAGCTTAAGAGATACCTAATTCTTACCTAGATGTTATAGCTTGCAACTCGTCCGCAATGTTCTAAACTACAAATTACTACCTATCAATTATTTATCTTACCTCAAACTTATGACTACCATCCTAATATTCTAATTCGACGTTGTTTCCTAACTATATACACTAATCAAATTCCCAATTGGTATTCTCTGTAAATGATAGCTTTAATAATTTAGAAAAGTTGTAATTAAATTTACCTTCAGGCTGCTTCAAATCTGATAAAACAAACTACTTATACTGATTCCCAACTATACCATCAATTCGATCAGCCAACCAGTATCAGATACCTACAGGAGCTAGGAGATAAATCCTGATAAACAGTGAATTCCAATAATTATAATTCTCTATCTCCCTAGCCGCACGAAAAGCTAACCCAATCTACTCTACCTCGAAAAATATCCGTTTTTCCCAAAATTGATATCCCAAGAATTTCCAAGTGGGAAATGACCTTATGATAACTAAATTGTTAAATCTAGTGTTAAATTTGCCTAAAACTATGCAAAATATCATACAGCTCTAACCTGAACTACCCTAACTATCTACTACCTACCCTACACACTATTTCAAATTGCTACAAGCAGTACCTTCCCTTCTCGCAGGAAAACAGAGAATACACGTTGCATCTGTATTGGAAAAGTATTGAAGCACTTTAAAGATTTGCTACCCTTATACATTCTAACCACATTGCTCCTGTCCACTTAAATACGAATTTTAGTAAGTAACGGGCGGTTGTCCCCTAACTCTGTACCTATACAATTTTTCTAATAATAGCTCGTGTGAAACGCAATCAAATGCTTTACTTAAATGAAGTAAAGTCATACCTATTGTTTCGTGAACTTCAAGTCTATTTGTTATGATTGATATGGCAGCATAAATAGCTTGTATAGTAGAGCGCTCGTTTCTAAATCCAAACTGATGGGAGTCTGAAAGAATAAGAGGTTTATTAATGTTCTTTACTAGTCTTTCTTTCAATAACATTTCAAATATTTTAGAAATTAACGGAACTATAGTGAGATCGGTCGGTAATTATCATTTGAGTCTATTTCGCCCATTTTAAAAGTAGAAAGGACTGCTAATTTTTAGTAGTTTGGGAAACTTTTTTCATCTACCTATACATTTATTAAATAGGTAGGTACGTTAGGTAAGGTTTGGGTAAGGTTTGTGTTGGGTTTGGGTTAGGTCTGGGTTAGGTTAAGGTTAGGTTAGGTTAGGTTAGGTTAGGTTAGGTTTAGGTTAGGTTAGGTTAGGTTAGGTTAGGTTAGGTTAGGTTAGGTTAGGTTAGGTTAGGTTAGGTTAGGTTAGGTTAGGTTAGGTTAGGTTAGGTTAGGTTAGGTTAGGTTAGGTTAGGTTAGGTTAGGTTAGGTTAGGTTAGGTTAGGTTAGGTTAGGTTAGGTTAGGTTAGGTTAGGTTAGGTTAGGTTAGGTTAGGTTAGGTTAGGTTAGGTTAGGTTAGGTTAGGTTAGGTTAGGTTAGGTTAGGTTAGGTTAGGTTAGGTTAGGTTAGGTTAGGTTAGGTTAGGTTAGGTTAGGTTAGGTTAGGTTAGGTTAGGTTAGGTTAGGTTAGGTTAGGTTAGGTTAGGTTAGGTTAGGTTAGGTTAGGTTAGGTTAGGTTAGGTTAGGTTAGGTTAGGTTAGGTTAGGTTAGGTTAGGTTAGGTTAGGTTAGGTTAGGTTAGGTTAGGTTAGGTTAGGTTAGGTTAGGTTAGGTTTAGGTTAGGTTAGGTTAGGTTAGGTTAGGTTAGGTTAGGTTAGGTTAGGTTAGGTTAGGTTAGGTTAGGTTAGGTTAGGTTAGGTTAGGTTAGGTTAGGTTAGGTTAGGTTAGGTTAGGTTAGGTTAGGTTAGGTTAGGTTAGGTTAGGTTAGGTTAGGTTAGGTTAGGTTAGGTTAGGTTAGGTTAGGTTAGGTTAGGTTAGGTTAGGTTAGGTTAGGTTAGGTTAGGTTAGGTTAGGTTAGGTTAGGTTAGGTTAGGTTAGGTTAGGTTAGGTTAGGTTAACACTCGGGGGTTGTTTGATTTTCGAAAGTTATACATCGTCGGAAAGGCCATTTAAAGACGCGTCGATAGACCCAAAGGGTCACTCAAGTTTCTCAAAAACGTCGGAGTTATGGCCGTAAGTGTTTTTCGAGACATTTGGGGTAATAACTCCGAAAAGTCGAGGTCACATGTCGGGGTCGAGGGGCAATTTCGAAAGCCAAAGAACGCGGCTTTCCAACGATACCTCACACTTTAAGATCGACTCGCGAATAACGAGGGGGCAGCCTCTCAAAGATTGCCAAATTTTGTCAAAATTTTCAAAAATTTTTTTCTCAAAAACCAAAAGGCCGATCGAGGAACGGATTACTTATTTCTTAAACGCCGGTCGAGTAGAGCGCACAAAAAAATTACGGTCCAAATCGCAGACAAAAAATTTTTTTCATAATCATCCCTTGGTCCCCCCTTCCTATTTTAAAAAAAAAACTTTTTTATTTACCGTCCGATTTTCAAAATTCGACCGGCGTTGGATAGATCTCGTCGAAAAAGCAAAAATCCAATCATAAAACGTTCGGGGTCATATATAAACGAGGGCGCTAGAGGGCGATTTAGGGGATGACAAAAAAATTAAAAATTGACGAAATTTGGCACACACGTTTGTACGGACCTTAGAAAGTCTCCGGTACAACTTTTACCCCTTTACGACCAAAGGGAAGGGTAATAGGGGGTGATAATAGGTTAGAGGTTAGGTTAGAGGTTAGGTTAGAGGTTAGGTTAGAGGTTAGGTTAGAGGTTAGGTTAGAGGTTAGGTTAGAGGTTAGGTTAGAGGTTAGGTTAGAGGTTAGGTTAGAGGTTAGGTTAGGTTAGAGTTAGGTAGCATTGAAAGCATGCTGCGAAATAAAATTACTATCTGATTAGGAGAATACAAATTCACTACTAAACTTGGATTTATACTCAGTAGCCGGCTAACATTCAACGTGAGGGTCGTAAAGTTCGGTATTTGCTACTACAAAACTCAAATCTTAAGGGCGCCAGATCTAGCGAGGTAATAAATCCTCTTGATCAAGGAGGATAGGCTCTTCCAAGCATAGCATAATGAAGGTGAAAAAAAACTAGGTATTGTGGCAGAGAGGAATTTAATACGTCTGTATTTCGATTTAAAATTAAATATGATTAGTATGTAACTACAAATTATAATTGTGGTGTGAAGCACGGTAACAATAATAAGAAAAAAAACTAATAGGATTAATTCGTCCACACCGCAAATAATCAACAGTGTCAACAATATCTTACTACGGTAATTAATACGGGTTCTGGATTCGCTAGCTAGCCCCGCACCCTGTTTATATTTGGGCCAAATAGAGGTTCGTACAAATAGACCTCCCAAACTGAGAACAAAACGAATTTTCCTTCACAGGTAAGTATAATATTATCATGAATGTAATTATTTGTAATTAAATGGTAAGAATTACCTCTTTTGATTTCAGTTTACATAGCCCTTGAAGAGGGTTCATCAACTCAAAGCCACAAAAATTGTAAGTATGCAAATACAGGTTAATTATGATTAATTAATTTTTATTCTCCCACTTTATTTCAGAACAAACGCAGATGCAGCAAGGTAAGGTACCAGTAAGTGCCAGATTTTAGGCAGCGGAACAAAAAAAGCTGAAAGTTATGAGATACTCTATATCTAGCTTAAGAGATACCTAATTCTTACCTAGATGTTATAGCTTGCAACTCGTCCGCAATGTTCTAAACTACAAATTACAAAGTTTTAATACTACACTACCTATCAATTATTTATCTTACCTCAAACTTATGACTACCATCCTAATATTCTAATTCGACGTTGTTTCCTAACTATATACACTAATCAAATTCCCAATTGGTATTCTCTGTAAATGATAGCTTTAATAATTTAGAAAAGTTGTAATTAAATTTACCTTCAGGCTGCTTCAAATCTGATAAAACAAACTACTTATACTGATTCCCAACTATACCATCAATTCGATCAGCCAACCAGTATCAGATACCTACAGGAGCTAGGAGATAAATCCTGATAAACAGTGAATTCCAATAATTATAATTCTCTATCTCCCTAGCCGCACGAAAAGCTAACCCAATCTACTCTACCTCGAAAAATATCCGTTTTTCCCAAAATTGATATCCCAAGAATTTCCAAGTGGGAAATGACCTTATGATAACTAAATTGTTAAATCTAGTGTTAAATTTGCCTAAAACTATGCAAAATATCATACAGCTCTAACCTGAACTACCCTAACTATCTACTACCTACCCTACACACTATTTCAAATTGCTACAAGCATACCTTCCCCTTCTCGCAAGGGAAAACAGAGATACACGTTTGCATCTGTATTGGAAAAGTATTGAAAGCACTTTAGATTTGCTACCCTTATACATTCTACACATTGCTCTCTGTCACTTAAATACGATTTTAGTAGTACGGCGGTTGTCCCCTAACTCTGTACCTATACAATTTTTCTAATAATAGCTCGTGTGAAACGCAATCAAATGCTTTACTTAAATGAAGTAAAGTCATACCTATTGTTTCGTGAACTTCAAGTCTATTTGTTATGATTGATATAGCAGCATAAATAGCTTGTATAGTAGAGCGCTCGTTTCTAAATCCAAACTGATGGGAGTCTGAAAGAATAAGAGGTTTATTAATGTACTTTACTAGTCTTTCTTTCAATAACATTTCAAATATTTTAGAAATTAACGGAACTATAGTGAGATCGGTCGGTAATTATCATTTGAGTCTATTTCGCCCATTTTAAAAGTAGAAAGGACTTTGCTAATTTTTAGTAGTTTGGGAAACTTTTTTCATCTACCTATACATTTATTAAATAGGTAGGTACGTTAGGTAAGGTTTGGGTAAGGTTTGTGTTGGGTTTGGGTTAGGTTAGGTTAGGTTAAGGTTAGGTTAGGTTAGGTTAGGTTAGGTTAGGTTAGGTTAGGTTAGGTTAGGTTAGGTTAGGTTAGGTTAGGTTAGGTTAGGTTAGGTTAGGTTAGGTTAGGTTAGGTTAGGTTAGGTTAGGTTAGGTTAGGTTAGGTTAGGTTAGGTTAGGTTAGGTTAGGTTAGGTTAGGTTAGGTTAGGTTAGGTTAGGTTAGGTTAGGTTAGGTTAGGTTAGGTTAGGTTAGGTTAGGTTAGGTTAGGTTAGGTTAGGTTAGGTTAGGTTAGGTTAGGTTAGGTTAGGTTAGGTTAGGTAGGTTAGGTTAGGTTAGGTTAGGTTAGGTTAGGTTAGGTTAGGTTAGGTTAGGTTAGGTTAGGTTAGGTTAGGTTAGGTTAGGTTAGGTTAGGTTAGGTTAGGTTAGGTTAGGTTAGGTTAGGTTAGGTTAGGTTAGGTTAGGTTAGGTTAGGTTAGGTTAGGTTAGGTTAGGTTAGGTTAGGTTAGGTTAGGTTAGGTTAGGTTAGGTTAGGTTAGGTTAGGTTAGGTTAGGTTAGGTTAGGTTAGGTTAGGTTAGGTTAGGTTAGGTTAGGTAGGTTAGGTTAGGTTAGGTTAGGTTAGGTTAGGTTAGGTTAGGTTAGGTTAGGTTAGGTTAGGTTAGGTTAGGTTAGGTTAGGTTAGGTAGGTTAGGTTAGGTTAGGTTAGGTTAGGTTAGGTTAGGTTAGGTTAGGTTAGGTTAGGTTAGGTTAGGTTAGGTTAGGTTAGGTTAGGTTAGGTTAGGTTAGGTTAGGTTAGGTTAGGTTAGGTTAGGTTAGGTTAGGTTAGGTTAGGTTAGGTTAGGTTAGGTTAGGTTAGGTTAACACTCGGGGGTTGTTTGATTTTCGAAAGTTATACATCGTCGGAAAGGCCATTTAAAGACGCGTCGATAGACCCAAAGGGTCACTCAAGTTTCTCAAAAACGTCGGAGTTATGGCCGTAAGTGTTTTTCGAGACATTTGGGGTAATAACTCCGAAAAGTCGAGGTCACATGTCGGGGTCGAGGGGCAATTTCGAAAGCCAAAGAACGCGGCTTTCCAACGATACCTCACACTTTAAGATCGACTCGCGAATAACGAGGGGGCAGCCTCTCAAAGATTGCCAAATTTTGTCAAAATTTTCAAAAATTTTTTTCTCAAAAACCAAAAGGCCGATCGAGGAACGGATTACTTATTTCTTAAACGCCGGTCGAGTAGAGCGCACAAAAAAATTACGGTCCAAATCGCAGACAAAAAATTTTTTTCATAATCATCCCTTGGTCCCCCCTTCCTATTTTAAAAAAAAAACTTTTTTATTTACCGTCCGATTTTCAAAATTCGACCGGCGTTGGATAGATCTCGTCGAAAAAGCAAAAATCCAATCATAAAACGTTCGGGGGCATATATAAACGAGGGCGCTAGAGGGCGATTTAGGGGATGACAAAAAAATTAAAAATTGACGAAATTTGGCACACACGTTTGTACGGACCTTAGAAAGTCTCCGGTACAACTTTTTCCCCTTTACGACCAAAGGGAAGGGTAATAGGGGGTGATAATAGGTTAGAGGTTAGGTTAGAGGTTAGGTTAGAGGTTAGGTTAGAGGTTAGGTTAGAGGTTAGGTTAGAGGTTAGGTTAGAGGTTAGGTTAGAGGTTAGGTTAGGTTAGAGGTTAGGTAGCATTGAAAGCATGCTGCGAAATAAAATTACTATCTGATTAGGAGAATACAAATTCACTACTAAACTTGGATTTATACTCAGTAGCCGGCTAACATTCAACGTGAGGGACGTAAAGTTCGGTATTCTGCCAGGAAAACTTGCTACTACAAAACTCAAATCTTAAGGGCGCCAGATCTAGCGAGGTAATAAATCCTCTTGATCAAGGAGGATAGGCTCTTCCAAGCATAGCATAATGAAGGTGAAAAAAAACTAGGTATTGTGGCAGAGAGGAATTTAATACGTCTGTATTTCGATTTAAAATTAAATATGATTAGTATGTAACTACAAATTATAATTGTGGTGTGAAGCACGGTAACAATAATAAGAAAAAAACTAATAGGATTAATTCGTCCACACCGCAAATAATCAACAGTGTCAACAATATCTTACTACGGTAATTAATACGGGTTCTGGATTCGCTAGCTAGCCCCGCACCCTGTTTATATTTGGGCCAAATAGAGGTTCGTACAAATAGACCTCCCAAACTGAGAACAAAACGAATTTTCCTTCACAGGTAAGTATTATCATGAATGTAATTATTTGTAATTAAATGGTAAGAATTACCTCTTTTGATTTCAGTTTACATAGCCCTTGAAGAGGGTTCATCAACTCAAAGCCACAAAAATTGTAAGTATGCAAATACAGGTTAATTATGATTAATTAATTTTTATTCTCCCACTTTATTTCAGAACAAACGCAGATGCAGCAAGGTAAGGTACCAGTAAGTGCCAGATTTTAGGCAGCGGAACAAAAAAAGCTGAAAGTTATGAGATACTCTATATCTAGCTTAAGAGATACCTAATTCTTACCTAGATGTTATAGCTTGCAACTCGTCCGCAATGTTCTAAACTACAAATTACAAAGTTTTAATACTACACTACCTATCAATTATTTATCTTACCTCAAACTTATGACTACCATCCTAATATTCTAATTCGACGTTGTTTCCTAACTATATACACTAATCAAATTCCCAATTGGTATTCTCTGTAAATGATAGCTTTAATAATTTAGAAAAGTTGTAATTAAATTTACCTTCAGGCTGCTTCAAATCTGATAAAACAAACTACTTATACTGATTCCCAACTATACCATCAATTCGATCAGCCAACCAGTATCAGATACCTACAGGAGCTAGGAGATAAATCCTGATAAACAGTGAATTCCAATAATTATAATTCTCTATCTCCCTAGCCGCACGAAAAGCTAACCCAATCTACTCTACCTCGAAAAATATCCGTTTTTCCCAAAATTGATATCCCAAGAATTTCCAAGTGGGAAATGCCCTTATGATAACTAAATTGTTAAATCTAGTGTTAAATTTGCCTAAAACTATGCAAAATATCATACAGCTCTAACCTGAACTACCCTAACTATCTACTACCTACCTTACACACTATTTCAAATTGCTACAAGCATACCTTCCCCTTCTCGCAAGGGAAAACAGAGATACACGTTTGCATCTGTATTGGAAAAGTATTGAAAGCACTTTAGATTTGCTACCCTTATACATTCTACACATTGCTCTCTGTCACTTAAATACGATTTTAGTAGTACGGCGGTTGTCCCCTAACTCTGTACCTATGCAATTTTTCTAATAATAGCTCGTGTGAAACGCAATCAAATGCTTTACTTAAATGAAGTAAAGTCATACCTATTGTTTCGTGAACTTCAAGTCTATTTGTTATGATTGATATAGCAGCATAAATAGCTTGTATAGTAGAGCGCTCGTTTCTAAATCCAAACTGATGGGAGTCTGAAAGAATAAGAGGTTTATTAATGTACTTTACTAGTCTTTCTTTCAATAACATTTCAAATATTTTAGAAATTAACGGAACTATAGTGAGATCAGTCGGTAATTATCATTTGAGTCTATTTCGCCCATTTTAAAAGTAGAAAGGACTTTGCTAATTTTTAGTAGTTTGGGAAACTTTTTTCATCTACCTATACATTTATTAAATAGGTAGGTACGTTAGGTAAGGTTTGGGTAAGGTTTGTGTTGGGTTTGGGTTAGGTCTGGGTTAGGTTAAGGTTAGGTTAGGTTAGGTTAGGTTAGGTTAGGTTAGGTTAGGTTAGGTTAGGTTAGGTTAGGTTAGGTTAGGTTAGGTTAGGTTGGGTTAGGTTAGGTTAGGTTAGGTTAGGTTAGGTTAGGTTAGGTTAGGTTAGGTTAGGTTAGGTTAGGTTAGGTTAGGTTAGGTTAGTTTAGGTTAGGTTAGGTTAGGTTAGGTTAGGTTAGGTTAGGTTAGGTTAGGTTAGGTTAGGTTAGGTTAGGTTAGGTTCGGTTAGGTTAGGTTAGGTTAGGTTAGGTTAGGTTAGGTTAGGTTAGGTTAGGTTAGGTTAGGTTAGGTTAGGTTAGGTTAGGTTAGGATAGGTTAGGTTAGGTTAGGTTAGGTTAGGTTAGGTTAGGTTAGGTTAGGTTAGGTTAGGTTAGGTTAGGTTAGGTTAGGTTAGGTTAAGTTAGGTTAGGTTAGGTTAGGTTAGGTTAGGTTAGGTTAGGTTAGGTTAGGTTAGGTTAGGTTAGGTTAGGTTAGGTTAGGTTAGGTTAGGTTAGGTTTGGTTAGGTTAGGTTAGGTTAGGTTAGGTTAGGTTAGGTTAGGTTAGGTTAGGTTAGGTTAGGTTAGGTTAGGTTAGGTTAGATTAGGTTAGGTTAGGTTAGGTTAGGTTAGGTTAGGTTAGGTTAGGTTAGGTTAGGTTAGGTTAGGTTAGGTTAGGTTAACACTCGGGGGGTGTTTGATTTTCGAAAGTTATACATCGTCGGAAAGGCCATTTAAAGACGCGTCGATAGACCCAAAGGGTCACTCAAGTTTCTCAAAAACGTCGGAGTTATGGCCGTAAGTGTTTTTCGAGACATTTGGGGTAATAACTCCGAAAAGTCGAGGTCACATGTCGGGGTCGAGGGGCAATTTCGAAAGCCAAAGAACGCGGCTTTCCAACGATACCTCACACTTTAAGATCGACTCGCGAATAACGAGGGGGCAGCCTCTCAAAGATTGCCAAATTTTGTCAAAATTTTCAAAAAATTTTTTCTCAAAAACCAAAAGGCCGATCGAGGAACGGATTACTTATTTCTTAAACGCCGGTCGAGTAGAGCGCACAAAAAAATTACGGTCCAAATCGCAGACAAAAAATTTTTTTCATAATCATCCCTTGGTCCCCCCTTCCTATTTTAAAAAAAAAACTTTTTTATTTACCGTCCGATTTTCAAAATTCGACCGGCGTTGGATAGATCTCGTCGAAAAAGCAAAAATCCAATCATAAAACGTTCGGGGTCATATATAAACGAGGGCGCTAGAGGGCGATTTAGGGGATGACAAAAAAATTAAAAATTGACGAAATTTGGCACACACGTTTGTACGGACCTTAGAAAGTCTCCGGTACAACTTTTGCCCCTTTACGACAAAAGGGAAGGGTAATAGGGGGGTGATATAAGGTAGAGGTTAGTTAGAGTTAGTGTTTAGAGGTTAGTTAGAGGTTAGGTTAGAGGTTAGGTTAGAGGTTAGGTTAGAGGTTAGGTTAGAGGTTAGGTTAGAGGTTAGGTTAGAGGTTAGGTTAGAGGTTAGGTTAGAGGTTAGGTTAGGTTAGAGGTTAGGTAGCATTGAAAGCATGCTGCGAAATAAAATTACTATCTGATTAGGAGAATACAAATTCACTACTAAACTTGGATTTATTCTCAGTAGCCGGCTAACATTCAACGTGAGGGTCGTAAAGTTCGGTATTCTGCCAGGAAAACTTGCTACTACAAAACTCAAATCTTAAGGGCGCCAGATCTAGCGAGGAAATAAATCCTCTTGATCAAGGAGGATAGGCTCTTCCAAGCATAGCATAATGAAGGTGAAAAAAACTAGGTATTGTGGCAGAGAGGAATTTAATACGTCTGTATTTCGATTTAAAATTAAATATGATTAGTGTGTAACTACAAATTATAATTGTGGTGTGAAGCACGGTAACAATAATAAGAAAAAAAACTAATAGGATTAATTCGTCCACACCGCAAATAATCAACAGTGTCAACAATATCTTACTACGGTAATTAATACGGGTTCTGGATTCGCTAGCTAGCCCCGCACCCTGTTTATATTTGGGCCAAATAGAGGTTCGTACAAATAGCCCTCCCAAACTGAGAACAAAACGAATTTTCCTTCACAGGTAAGTATTATCATGAATGTAATTATTTGTAATTAAATGGTAAGAATTAACTCTTTTGATTTCAGTTTACATAAACCTTGAAGAGGGTTCATCAACTCAAAGCCACAAAAATTGTAAGTATGCAAATACAGGTTAATTATGATTAATTAATTTTTATTCTCCCACTTTATTTCAGAACAAACGCAGATGCAGCAAGGTAAGGTACCAGTAAGTGCCAGATTTTAGGCAGCGGAACAAAAAAAGCTGAAAGTTATGAGATACTCTATATCTAGCTTAAGAGATACCTAATTCTTACCTAGATGTTATAGCTTGCAACTCGTCCGCAATGTTCTAAACTACAAATTACTACCTATCAATTATTTATCTTACCTCAAACTTATGACTACCATCCTAATATTCTAATTCGACGTTGTTTCCTAACTATATACACTAATCAAATTCCCAATTGGTATTCTCTGTAAATGATAGCTTTAATAATTTAGAAAAGTTGTAATTAAATTTTCCTTCAGGCTGCTTCAAATCTGATAAAACAAACTACTTATACTGATTCCCAACTATACCATCAATTCGATCAGCCAACCAGTATCAGATACCTACAGGAGCTAGGAGATAAATCCTGATAAACAGTGAATTCCAATAATTATAATTCTCTATCTTCCTAGCCGCACGAAAAGCTAACCCAATCTACTCTACCTCGAAAAATATCCGTTTTTCCCAAAATTGATATCCCAAGAATTTCCAAGTGGGAAATGACCTTATGATAACTAAATTGTTAAATCTAGTGTTAAATTTGCCTAAAACTATGCAAAATATCATACAGCTCTAACCTGAACTACCCTAACTATCTACTACCTACCCTACACACTATTTTTCAAAAATTGCACAAGCTACCTTCCCCTTCTCGAAGGGAAAACAGAGATTACACGTTTGCATCTGTATTGGAAAATATTGAAAGCACTTTAGATGGTGCTAACTCTTATAGCATTCTACATCATTTGCTCTCTGTCACTTACATACGATTTTAGTAGTACACGGCGGTGTCCCCTCTTTAAACTCTGTACTATACAATTTTCTAATAATAGCTCGTGTGAAACGCAATCAAATGCTTTACTTTAAATGAAGTAAGTCATACCTATTGTTTCGTGAACTTCAAGTCTATTTGTTATGTGATATGGCAGAAAATAGCGTTGTATAGTAGAGCGCTCGTTTCTAAATCCAAACTGATGGGAGTCTGAAAGAAAAGAGGTTTATTAATGTGCTTTACTAGTCTTTCTTTCAATAACAATTTCCAAATATTTTAGAAATTAACGGGAGCTATAGCGAATTGTTCAGTAATTATCATTTTGAGTCTATTTCGCCTTTTTAAAAGTAACCCCAAGCATCGCCTGCCTGAAGACGCGAAGTGAAAATCTAAAGGCGTTCAACTGCTATTAGATGCTTCGGCTGGGCTATTTTTCCCCTTCCGTTCGTTTCGGTTAGGTTTAGGGTAGGTTTTAAGGTAGTTGGTAAGGTTTGTGTGGGTTTGGGTTAGGTCTGGGTCGTTAAGGTTAGGTTAGGTTTAGGGTAGGTTTAGGGAAGGTTTGGGTAAGGTTTGTGTTGGGTTTGGGTTAGGTCTGGGTTAGGTTAAGGTTAGGTTAGGTTAGGTTAGGTTAGGTTAGGTTAGGTTTAGGTTTAGGTTTAGGTTTAGGTTTAGGTTTAGGTTTAGGTTAGGTTAGGTTAGGTTAGGTTAGGTTAGGTTAGGTTAGGTTAGGTTAGGTTAGGTTAGGTTAGGTTAGGTTAGGTTAGGTTAGGTTAGGTTAGGTAGGTTAGGTTAGGTTAGGTTAGGTTAGGTTAGGTTAGGTTAGGTTAGGTTAGGTTAGGTTAGGTTAGGTTAGGTTAGGTTAGGTTAGGTTAGGTTAGGTTAAGTTTTTTTCGTTTGAAACTTTTCCAAAGTTCTTATTTGTTATTTTATGATTGATATGGCAGCATAAATAGCTTGCTATAGTAGAGCGCTCGTTTCTAAATCCAAAACCTGAATGGGAGTCTGAAAGAATAAGAGGGTTTATATGACTTTACTAGTTCTTTCTTCAATAACATTCAAATATTTTAGAAATTAACGGGCTATAGCGAGATTGGTCAGTAATTATCATTGAGCTATTCGCCTTTTTAAAAGTAAACCCCAACGCCATCGCTGCCTCGAGACCGAGTGAAAATCTAAAGCGTCCACTGCTATTAGATGATTCGGCTGGGCTATTTTTCCCCTTCCGTCGTTTTCGGTTAGGTTAAGGGTAGGTTAGGTAAGGTTTGGGTTAAAGTTTTGTGTTGGTTTTGGGTTAGGTCTGGTTAGGTTAAGGTTAGGTTAGGTTAGGTAGGGTTGTATTATTGTAAGTTAGCGGTTAGGTAGTAGTGTTAGGTTAGGTTTAAGGTTAGTGGTTTAGGTTAGGTTAGGTTAGGTTAGGTTTAGGTTACGGTTAGGTTAGGTTAGTTAGGTTAGGTTAGGTTTAGGTTAGGTTAGGTAGGTTAGGTTAGGTTAGGTTAGGTTAGGTTACGGTTTAGGTTAGGTTTAGGTAGGTTAGGTTAGGTAGGTTAGGTTAGGTTATTAGGTTAGGTTAGGTTAGGTTAGGTTAGGTTAGGTTAGGTTAGGTTAAGGTAGTAGTAGGTTAGGTATTAGGTTAGGTTAGGTTTAGGTTAGGTATTAGGTTAAGGTTAGGTTAGGTTTAGGTTACGGTTAGGTAGGTTAGGTGTTAGGTTAGGTTAGGTTAGGGTTAGGTTAGGTTAGGTTAGGTGTAGGTTTAGGTTAGGTTAGGTTAGGGTTAGGTAGGTTAGGTTAGGTTAAAGGGGGGGTTTTTAAGGGTTGTTAGGTTAGGTTAGGTTAGGTTAGGTTAGAGTTAGTTAGGTTAGTTAGGTTAGGTTAGGTAGGTTAGGTTAGGTTAGTTAGGTTAGGTTCGGTTAGGTTGTCGTTGGTTTAGGTTACGGTTAGGTTAGGTTAGGTTTAGTTAGGTTAACACTCGGGGCGTTGTTTGATTTTCGAAAAGTTATACCATCGTCGGCAAAGGCCATTTAAGAGCGTCGATAGCCCAAACGGTCATCTCAAGTTTCTCTAAAAACGTCGGATTAGTTATGGCTCGTAAGTGTTTTTCGAGACCATTTGGGTAAATAAACTCCGAAAAAGTCCCGAGGGTTCACATGTCGGGGTCGAGGGGCATTTCGAAAGCCAAAGAACGCGGCTTTCCAACGATACCTCACACTTTAAGGAATCGACTCCGTGCGAATAACGAGGGCAGCCTCTCAATAGATTGCCAAATTTTGTCAAAAATTTTCCAAATTTTTTTCTCAAAAACCAAAAGGCCGATCGAGGAAACGGACTTATTTCTTAAACGCCGGATTAGAGTAGAGCGCACAAAAAAATACGCGTCCAAAATCGCAGACAAAAATTTTTTTCATAATCATCCCTTGGTCCCCCCTTCCATTTAAAAAAAAAAACTTTTTTTATTTACCGTCCGATTTTCCAAAAATTCGACCGGCGTTGGATAGATCTCGTCGAAAAAGCAAAAAATCCAATCATAAAACGTTCGGGGTCATATATAAAAACAGGGCGCTAGAGGGCGATTTAGGGATGACCAAAAAAATTAAAAAATTGACGAAAATTTGCACACACGTTTTGTACTGGACTTAGAAAGTCTCCGGTACAACTTTTACCCCTTTACGACCAAAAGGAAGGGTAAAGGGGGTGATAATAGCGTTTAGAGGTAGGTTTAGAGGTTAGTGTTAGAGGTTAGGTAGAGGTTAGGTTTAGAGGTTAGGGTTAGGAGGTTACGGTTAGAGGATTAGGTTAGAGGTTAGGTTAGCAGGTATAGGTTTAGGTTAGGTAGAGGTTACGGTTAGCATGAAAGCATTGGCTGCGAAATAAAAATTTACCTTATCTGATTAGGAGAATTACAAAATCACTACTAAAAACTTTGGATTTATACTTCAGTAGCCGGCTAAATTCAACGTAGAGGGTCGTAAAGTTCGTGTATTCTGCCAGGAAAACTATGCTACTGACAAAACTCAAATCTTAAGGGGCGCCAGATTCTAGCGACGGTTAATTAAATTCCTCTTGATCAAGGGAGGATAGGCTCTTCCCAAGCATAGCATAATGAAGGTGAAAAAACTAGGTATTGTTGGCAGAGAGGAATGTTAATACGTCTGTATTCGATTTAAAAATTAAATTATTGGATTAGTATGGTAAACTACAAATTTATAATTGTGATTGGTGTTGAAGCACTGTAACAATAATAAGAAAAAAAAACAATTAGGATTAAATTCGGTCACCACCGCAAATAATCAACAGTGCCAACAATATCTTACTACGGTAAATTAATACGCCGGTTCTGGATTCGCTAGCTAGCCCCGCACCCTGTTATATTTGGCCAAATAGAGGTTTCGTTACAACATAGACCTTTCCCAAACTGAGAAACAAAACGAATTTTCCTTCCACAGGTAAGATTATCATGATGTAATTATTTGTAATTAAATGGTAAGAATTAACTCTTTTGATTTCAGGTTTACATAGCCCTTGGAAGAGCGTTCATCAAACTCAAAGCTACAAAAATTGTAAGTATTGCAAATTACAGGTGAATTATGATTAATTAATTTTTTTATTCTCCCACTTTATTTCAGAACAAACGCAAGATGCAGCAAGGTAACGGACCAGTAAGTGCCAGATTTCAGGCAGCGGGAACAAAAAAAGCTGAAGGTTATGAATACTCGATATCTAGCTAAGAGATACCTATTCTACCTAGATGTTAAGCTTGCAACTCGTCCGCAAGTTCTAAAACTACAAATTACAAAGTTTTAATACTACACTACCTATCAATTATTTATCTTACCTCAAAACTTATTGACTACCATCCTAATATCTAATCGACGTTGTGTCCTAAACTATATACACTAATCAAAATTCCCAATTGGTATTCTCTGTAAATGATAGCTTAATAATTTAGAAAAGGTTGTAATTAAATTACCTTTCAGGCTGCTTCAAAATCTGATAAAACAAACTTACTTATACTGATTCCCAACTATACCCAATCAATTCGATCAGCCAACAGTATCAGATACCTACAGGAGCTAGGAGATAAATCCTGATAAACAGTGAATTCCAATAATTATAATTCTCTATCTTCCCTAGCCGCACGAAAAAGCTAACCCAATTCTACTCTACCTCGAAAAATATCCGTTTTTCCAAAATTGATATTCCACAAGAATTCCAAGTGGGGAAATGACCTTATATAATAGGTGTTAAATTTGCCTTAAAACTATGCAAAATATCATACAGCTCTAACCTGAACTACCCTAAACTATCTACTTACCTACCCTACCACACTATTTCAAATTGCTACAAGCATACCTTCCCTTCTCGCAAGGGAAAACAGAATACACTTTTGCATCTGTATGGAAAAAGTATTTGAAAGCACTTTAGATTTGCTACCTTATACATTCTACACATTGTCTCTGTCACTTAAATACGATTTTAGTAGTACGGCGGTTGCCCCTAACTCTGTTATCCTATACATTTTTCTAATAAATAGCTCGTGTGAAACGCAATCAAATGCTTTACTTAAATGAAGTAAAGTCATACCTATTGTTTCGTGAACTTCAAGTCTATTTGTTATGATTGATATGGAGCATAAATAGCCTTGTATAGTTAGAGCGCTCGTTCTAAATTCCAAACGTGAATGCGGAGTCTGAAAGAATAAGAGGTTTTTAATTAATGTACATTACTAGGTCTTTTCTTTCAATACATTCCAAAATATTTTAGAAATTAACGGAGCTATAGCGAGGATTGGTCAGTTAATTATCATTTGGTCTATTTGGCCCTTTTTAAAAGTAAACCCCAAACGGCATCGCCTGCTCGAAGACGAGTGAAATCTAAAGGCGTTCCACTGCTATTAGATGATTCCGGCTGGGCTATTTCCCCTTCCGTTCCGTTTCGGTTAGGTTTAGGCGTAGGTTTAGGTAAGGTTTGGGGTAAGGTTTGTGTTGGGTTGGGTTAGGTCTGGTTAGGTTAAGTTAAGGTTTATTTAGGTTAGGTTTAGATTAGGTTTAGGTTAGGTTAGGTTAGGTTAGGTTAGGTTAGGTTAGGTTAGGTTAGGTTTAGGTTAGGTAGGTTTAGGTTTAGTTAGGTTAGGTTAGGTTAGGTTAGGTTAGGTTTAGGTTAGGTTAGGTTAGGTTAGGTTAGGTTAGGTTAGGTTAGGTTAGGTTTAGGTTAGGTTAGGTTAGGTTAGGGTTAGGTTAGGTTAGGTAGTTAGGGTATAGGTTAGGTTAACACTCGGGGGTTGTTTGATTTTCGAAAGTTATACATCCGTCGGAAAGCCATTTTAAAGACGCGCGATAGCACCCAAAAGGGTCACTCAAGTTCTCAAAAACGTCGGAGTTTATGGCCGTAAGTGTTTTCGAGACATTGGCGGTAATAACTCCCGAAAAGTCGAGGTCACATGTCGGGCAGGGTTCGAGGTGGCAATTTCCGGAAGCAAAACGCGGCTTCCAACGATAACCTCACACTTTAAGATTCGGACTCGCGAAATTAACGAGGGGGCAGCCTGCTCAAAGATTTGCCAAGATTTTGTCAAATTTTCAAAAATTTTTTCTCAAAAACAAAAGGTCCGACGAGGACGATTACTTCAATTTCTTAAACGCCGGTAGATAGGAGCGCAATCTCTT
>NW_022171123.1:0-10531 GCF_008802855.1 Photinus pyralis | reverse complement strand
AATTGTTCTCGAACGATTCGGAAGGTTTCTTGATTTTCTTGAGTTCTCAAGGCCGCTTCAGAATATTCTAGCGCACACAACTAAAATTGTAATAAAATTTCAAAAACTTCTTTATAAAGGTGCTACAAGAACCGTTATCAAATTAGTCCCGACAATTTTGAACAGATGTATGCGCAGAGGGAAAATTCTTTGTGAGTTGGGGATGTAAAAACCGATCTGTTTTTCTTCAGGTTCCCCCTCGGGTTCCCCTAAGCTCTTCTCAAGGTTTTAATGGGTTTCTCTCAAGTTGTTCCTAAGGTTCCTTTTAACTCTAAGTCTCAACCGCGCACCCTGAACTACCCTAGTGGAGATGGGTCGGCTGTTGAATACACCTGGAGCCGGACCGTAGATTTTGGATTGGGTTCAGGCGACAGCTAGTATATCCAGCGAGACCACCCACTCACTTTCAGTTGAGAAATATAACAATATTATAATAATCATTAATAATCACAGGTAATTACAGTCTCGAGACAACCACCATGCATAAATCTAAGATGCATCCATAAACTTCTAATAAACTTGGACGCCAACAACAATATCTCAATTCCCAAATATCACACAAAACAAGCAAATGTACCGAAAACTTGTCTTGGTCGCAGAATCAAGTACGCCCTTCCCTCCCTTAAATGACGACAAAACAAAAAAAGGAAAAAAAACAACAAATCAAGTTAACCCCCTATAACTTCTGAATCACCTTAACCGAGTAGCAGAGACAATTGGTACATCTGCTATTGTTGTTGTAGGTACTCAAGTAATAAAACCGTATATAAAATTCTTAGTCTTGGTACTGCAAATACAAAAACCCCCATAAGCCGCCAACGTAACGGCAACCAAACATACACGGAATTATACAAGCGTAAACCAGCCTTTAGAGAACTGCACGTCGAAATCACAGGAGATTTCCAGTGCAAATATATGTATGTCCTATCATGCATAAAAAAATGTGATAAACATAATCCCCTTTTTAATATTGATAGCATTCTCCAGCAGGCATAACTGGCCCACCCACATTAAAATAAATTACTTTACCAGAGTAAAAGGTCATAAAATGGACAAAAATTTTCAATACCCGTTTTGGTAGGGGAAGTGGTGGTATTTTCCGGTAGGTAGGAATTGAACTTAAAAAATAGATAGAGGCGTTTGATTTTGAAGCAGAGTCGTGGTCGAACCAACTTAAGAAGAGACCGAGCCTATCACGCTTCCGTTAGTGGAGTACATGGAGCTTTCTTAGGAAAATTACGATCACGTCACACGTGACAGGGCAAACCGAAACTGATATTGTTGTTGTTTATTAAGAAGAAACGGTTAAAAATAGACATATCGTATATACATTTTATTGTATCTGGTTTACTCGTGAATCAAGACTGGTAAAATTGAAATTTTAATTGAAAACACACTTAAAAAGTGTTGCAAAATTCCTCCGTGAGATGTCGCCTAGTCTCGTCCCTTCTTAATATTCCACTTTGTGCTTCTCCTTGTTTCCACCGATAATGTATTAATAATTCCTGGTACATTCCCGATCGATACCAGAATTACCTTTTCGTTTATTTTCGATTCCCCCGATAGCTTTCTGTTTTATTCATTTATTTTTATTTTCTCAACACCTGCAAATTGATATTTGGTTTTGATCCCTTTAGCCATCTTACCTGGCTTGCTAGCCGTAACGACAATTCGAGTAGAAAAATACCCTACTGGCTTTCGTTACCTAGTAATTTATTGAGCTCTTGGGTTCTTGTTTTAAGGGCGTTAGATCTGACTCGAACACAATTGATACAGTCCTCCGAGATAGCCGAGAGATATAACTGGCTCCTAATAAGGGTGGTTTGAAGCGATCAAAAGATTCTTTTTATGGGACTATCAAAGCCCTTTAAAACCATATTTTAAACGTAAGTGTGTTTGCTGGTATGTTAACGAAATGTAATGTTTAGAAGAGGTACAACTACAGGTACGTCTATTCATTTCTTTAATGTTGGTAGTAATTAATGCTTTGCCACATGTACTTGAAATTAGTTTCGGCTATTAAATAGTTGCTCATAATGAAAAAGAAGCAGCTAGCGCGGCAAACCGAAAGAAAATACAATTAAAAAGGAAATAATAAGCTACAGAAAGTTTCACAATAATTTAAAATCAAATGGCAACATAATTTAGAAAAGAATTTCTGTTTAGTGGAATTAAAGTGGGAATTTCGGCAATATTTAAATTTTACAACATGTGATTTATAACAGTATTCATATGTAAATACTAAAATAGTTCGGGTTTAATTTATAAGCTATAAATTTAAAATAAATGAGGGGAATTACAAAAACATGGAGCTAACATATTGAGTGGGCGTGTATTAATGTCTTTCAGAGGCAAAGCTGTGTGTGATGACAGCCGAGACATCTAAGATGCGTCGTAAAAAGCAAATATATAGGAACAGTAAACAAATATTTTAAAATCGTCGGCCCAAGGACCTCTTAATTAGAAGAAAAGATAATTTAAGTCCAATAAAATATGGTGAGTTATTGCTCCTTTCAAATATCGTACACCTTTAATTAGTTGTAGAGGAGTAACTTGACATTTATGAAGTAGGTTCGTATAATATGTCGGCGGTCCGAGGGCGCAGGTAATTAATGATGTGTAAATTAAAAGCCTGTAGCCGTTTCGAAAAGATTTCTCTGAGGATATGTAAATTAGACAGTTGTTAAGGTGCGCATTGTAAGATTCTCTGTCAACGTCAGACAGCCGACACTGCGGCATTCATTTTCCTGTGTATACAAGTAATTGTATCCGTTTCAAAATGTTTTGTAGCTATCGAACAGTTTTTACGATTTACATAAAAAGACAACATAATGGTGGAAGAACTTGATCCCTAATGAAGAAAGCCTTAGAACTTATATGGCCCACCTACGACCAGGTATTTTTATGTTCTCTTCGAATAAAATAAATTTTAAATATTCATATGATAACATATTGAGTTAGACTGGCTTAGGCATTTCCTTATAGTTTGGTAATTAATTATTGACATTAACGTTTATGATCTTTTCATGTTAAATTATAAATTATGTGGCAATTAACTACTTAACACATGTAGCCTCAATTTTAAATTAGTGAAATGGATAATTTATAACACACATGTTTTAAAAAAAAACAATGTAAACCTCTTGGCTTCGAGCTGATACAGTTTATGTATGACTTTTGTTGAGGTTATTCTGGTAAATTTTATTATTATGTAAAATAGCACTATTAGTCTCAAGGTCTCAAATTGTCGTTTATATGTTAAATAATGGAGGACGGTTGAAAGTAATTTGGGGCTTCGCCACATAGTCTGTGAGTAATATCATTATCATGACTCCAATATGGTGTAGGTAAAAATGCCGAAGAAAATGCAAATGTAAAGTGCTGGTACTCAATTTATTAAAGTTGGGAAAAAAATTAATTACTTAATCCTATACCTTTGTCTAAATGCTTTATAAACAATGCGGTTTTATTTTTCAAAATTATTGATTAAAAAAACTACTTTTCTCATTATCGATTGTGATAATCAATTACCATATAGTTCTTCGTTTAATTAGTGAGTGATCTAATTTCGCATGTAGTGAATTGAAAACGTCGCAAATAAAAAAAAATAACGATTTAAGTCGATATCACGATACTTGCAATAATTCTTATTGATTGTAATGGAACTCTACTTAAGAAGCATTTTCGCCCCACTCGCAGCCACGGAATTTTTAGAATCGAATTTGTAGACTTGAATACCGTGATGTTTTTTGTTATTTGCGACATTTTCAATTAACTACATGCGAAATTAGATCACTCGCTAGTAGGCGGGGGACACTTTGTAGTTCGAAGGCCCAATCTTTAAATGAGTATAACTTTTGTTTGAAAAAAAACTGTTCGACAGTTTGGTTCCTTAACTCATCAGGTACGTATACAACAAATTTCGTGGAATTTTCTCCATTTTCGTTGCCCGGCCAAGAATTGCAGTGGAACTTTTTTTTCAAATTTTCAAAAAATAATTCCAGATTCGTCATTTTAATTTTCAAAACCCCTCAGATACCAAATTTCGTCAAATCAGAATTTTTTTCGCACCCCGAAGTAGGGGTGTGCCCTTTCGTGGTAGGAATTTTGGAAAAAAATTTTCAAAATTGGATAGGGCATACTCGAAAACCTATTCAAAGACGTGCCACCCATCTTTGTAACTCTTATGGTTGCTGAGAAAAACATTAAAGAAGAAATCCAAATTTCACCACTTTTTTGGGGGTGGCTCCCAAACGAAACACGTTGAACCCTCGGTTTATTTGGAAAAAGTGCTTGTCTTGATGTCCTCTATCATCCGATTTTTTTTACATGCCGTCATGTAACGCCCTGTATAAGCAAACAAATTGCGTTTCAGTTCAGTTCTAATTTCAACGCCGAAGTAATAAGTACTTCGCGCTATTATAAATTGTGTATATGCCAATGATAAATAATATTTTGACTATTATAAATCAATTCGTTGACGGTTATAAATTTATTGTTAATTAGTTATAAATAAGCACGTATTTAATTTTACGTTACACTTGTTGTCAGGTACGGGGTTGTGTTCTAATGAAGAATTAGTTATTTTATGCCAGTAGTTACCAGAACTACATCACAAAGAAATGGAACAACTGCTCCAATTAATGCAAGAAAAGGAAGCTCGTCAAGATAAACTCGGAGTCGGTCAAGCTGAAATGAAAGGCGGTCAAGATGAGATGAACGCTGGTCAAAATGAGATGAAAAGTATGGTTTGAAGCCGCTGTCGAAACCAATAAGTGGACAGTGGAAGAGAAGACAACTTTCCTGATAGTTGCGTTGCGTGGAGATGCATTGGATGTGTTGCATACGATTCTAGAACACCAGCAAAAGGATTTTAAGAAAATTGTATCACGGTTAGAAGCTGCATATGGAGATAAACATTTATAGCAGGTGTATTAGGGCTAAGGAATGCAATCCCGCAGCAAAATTTCGATCTCGGTATTTGCGGGATTCTTAGATATTATAGTTTTTTTTTCAGATTTGTATTAGCGAAACACATAAACACAATAGTAACGTACCTATACAGGGTGTCTTTTGGGAGCTTTAGTTAAACGTATCTGGGAAAGTGACGTAGGTTTTTGAAGATTTGTACTTAGGAGTTACTGCGAATTATGACGCTGAAATTACTCCATTAATAGGTACTTTTACAATTATAAATCAAAATCGAGTTCACCTTTTTCGATAACCCTGTATATCTAGATAGTAAGTATGCATGACAACAAAATAGCATGAATAACGCCTAGTAACCATTTTCAAAATTGTATAACGGGTGTATTTGATAAACCCCAAATAGGCACACTGCTTTAGTTAGGATAGCTTTTAATAAAATCCGTATACAGGGTGTAGAAACGGTTTACATCCCATAGGGATTTCAATGCTAATTCATTTCTTTATATCGAAATTTTTTCTCCCCTAATTAATTTAGAACCAAGTTGTAGTAAATAGGTTTCTTGTAGTTTAAAAAATTTTGCGTCTGGCCATGTCCTTATTTATGATTTTTCAATTCGGTAAACTGGAAAAAAAATAAATTAGAACTTAGCATATGGGTAAAAATCTAATTTTTGTTTCAAGAATTTCACGCCACGAGTGATTTTTACTAAAACGCTACTTTATAATGTGGGACATGAATAGAATAGGCACACAATTTTACAACCTACAACAAATTTTTTACAACTTTGCTGTATAATAATGAGTAGAGTAAATATTTTAATATAAAGAAATTACCATTGAAATACCTATGGTGCGTAAACCAATTCTACACCCTGTATGTGGTTACGCCATTGAAATAGCTATATCATGTATCCTACAGTTTCGCTTCTTTGAAATTATCCCTGTCATGTGAAACTACGTTCCGCGGATATTTTAAAAAGCATCTTCTACGTAAGGATTAGGGCGGTGCAAACCAGAGGTAGGTAGTTTTGTGTTATTACTATTCTATTATATAAGCGAAAATAATTTAGAGTAATTTCTAAAACTAATCGCATTACACATCACCATAATTTATGCCCCTAATATTTATATCTTCATTTCCATTGTATAGTAATGAATAGAACCTGTGAAGTCGCTTCAGAAGGTTGCTTCTCGGATCCAGGTGCGAACAATGACTAATGTGTATAACTCTACGGGATCCACTCATACCTATTCCTTCATGGGAATAAATCTCATCGTTCCGTGTATCTAATTTAAATACATCCATACTACACAAAACTAAAATGAATGATCCTGTTTATTACACAACGTAATGAACGGTCAAATTTGAAATGCATGAGATTATAGGAGATGCCCCATTAACCGCTGTATTAATTAATCTTTATGCTTTATTCTTCCGTGCTGTTCATGTAGTGAACAAAGAACTTCTGCAAACATTTTTCGTATAATTCAACTTTCGAATCTACAACGGCCCATCTGCCGAAAAAAATTTGGTAATACTAGGTCCACTACCTACGGTGAAGTCATCTATCTGCGTAATCTAAGGTGGACCACCCGACCATCGGGAGATAGTAGCCTACTTGAATACTACTGGCCCCCGACGGTGAGGTTCTTGACAGCTAAGATAAACTGGCAACCGTGGGTGGTGGCTTGTTGTCGCGGACTTAATGTTCATGTATCCATTATTTATTCCTTCTTTTTCTTAGACAAAAATGGTCTTTATATGGGATTCGTGACACAGTTTTCATTTTAAATAGTGTCTCTTATTGATAGTTCCATTTCACTTTCGCTCACAAGGATCCTAAAATAGAAAAAAAATGTTGGTGTTGAGTCATTAACTTTATCACTTCAGATAGACTAAAACTAAGTTGCTCATAAAATCATAAATAAGAGACTCAGTCACCAAAAGCTCTTACGAACGTAAGGGTAAATACATATATTTTTTTACAAATACCATGGCTGCTTACAACTTTTGACGTGAGTACGTTTAAGACGACTTCATAAATTATTGTTAACACACTTTAAATTATTGCAAAATAGCGTACATTACCAGGCAGGTCGCATTCATCTTACTACTTCGTAATGTATACGCGTTGAAATTAAAACGAGCACGTGTTAGGAATGGACATTTTTAGTTTTATGTTATTGGTATACGCCTTAAATTCCAGTATGTGAATTATTTGCAAATGTAAAACGTACATACCTAAACAAAAAAAGTTAGACTAAAAATCTGTATTTTTTGTCTTTGATACAACACACAAAATTTTGCCTATGAGCAAATTAACTGCCTCAATGATAACTGATGCACACTAGTGAAACATTTTGAACCTCTGTAACCATAAATTGATTTGCACTAGGGGCACAGGGTGCCACAAATTTTGCGCTGATTATACGCTTGTTGTGTGGTACATTATATGAAACTGAACATTTTACAGAGTTGCAATATCAAAACAAGTAGCAAAGTACCATTACCACCTAATTTAGGTGGTAATGAAAGTACTCCATATGCATCGTTGTGCGACGGATCGAGGGTTTATTAGCAAACTCATTTTATGTTACAGTTTCATTATGAAGGACACTTTTTGTGTTGAAATGTAATCTGTATGCAACGAATTGTAACACAAAGCTTGCTTCAAATCCGAGCATTCTACGATGATTCCTTCGACAGCAGCCTTTGCAGCCGACCGATCGACCGATCGACCGACCGACCTACCGAACAGCCAACGTAATAGTAGTAGTATGGGGATTTCGTAAACCGTAAGAGATATTTTATGTAGAGCAAGTTTCCCTTTCAGAGTTTCTTCTCAGTGTAGAAATAACGAAGTTATGCTTAAAAAACTGATAAATGTCATTTTCGAAAATACCCTGGCGTTCATTCATTTTCAAAGATATCAAAAAATAATGTTAACAAACCCTTAGTGATTTTTTATCAGCTTAATTCTGATAGTGCTAAAACAAAATTTTTATCACTTGTGAGTTTCGACTAAATCATATCAACTTTCATATTTCTTATCGACCCCGTATTGGATTTTTATGTCATTTGATAATTGATAGAAACAAAATTACAAAATCAGCAATGCTAAACACTTAGTATTTAATTTGGGAATCAACCTTGCATTTTTGCCTCGAAGTTTATAATGTATTTCTTATGGAAATTTAACCATGGAATTACTGCCATAAGAAATACATCGTAAACTTCGGGGCAAAAGTGCAAAGTTGATTTCAAAATGGCTCCCAGACGTAACCGACCCCACATCATGTAGCCCCGTCCCTAAAGTTGTTAATTTCACGGCCCCGCTAGGCACAATGTAAACTCCTCGTCTTTAAACAAGCGTTCTTCTACGGACCCACATTTGCTGCCATCCAGGCAGCCAGCCAACCGGCCAAAGTAAGATTAAAAACCACTTTTTTACAAATAAACTTGCAAAAAAGCGCTAAAAAATGTGAACACTGTTTTCCGAATTATTTTTTTATCTTGGCCATCTGACGAGGTTAATCTACATGGTATAGTACAGGGCAACCTAATGAGATTTCAGTATTTCATGTGCTGATCACAAATGCGTGTGATTGTTTCCATAAATGAATTTACCTAATAATAGAAAATACGAATACATGGAGCAAATATTTGAAATCCAAATGAGGCAGTAAACTTATGGGCGCTATTAGAGATAGGCACCACATGATTTCTCTTGTCAAGAGAGCTTTTCTGGGAGGCCGTTCAATTATTTGAAATTATTTGCAAGCCACTGTTGCATTTTTGGCACCGTTTGTTGCAAATCTAGCACATCGATAGCAACATTAGCCTTGAGTAGGGCCATTTTTGTGCATGGAATCATGTTTAGGTCGTGGGAGCTTATTGTAGAAGATTTATTAAGCATGTAGTGGAGGAAAATAACCTGATTTGAAAACACGTTAACAGGCGTAGGTACATTGTGGTTTTTACTTAGAATTAACACGCTGTTTTTTGTTCCCGATGTGTGCCTCTTATCTACTTAAAAGTTTCGGTGTAATGCCGTTGGAGGTAGTAACTGCTTGCTAATTTAATTCATAAAGCTAAGAAGTCTTTGACGTTGGACAGAGAAAATGTGAATACGTTTTTAGTGAAAGCTAGTAACAAAGAACATTTGTTAAACAAGGTACCTGTCTGTTAAGGGTATGCCCTGAATAATAATTTACTATTTTTAAGTAGTTCTTATATTCGGAGTAGCTGGTGGATGCAGGCGACAGGAATTAGTTTCATTGGAAACCACGAATATTGAAGATCATATAATTCACATTATAGTCAAACTTGTGGAAATGAAAACAAAGACGGATCGATCTTTCATGATTGTGCCCGGAAATCTTAAAAATTTGGATTTGTTAGACTTAATTCGAAAATACATGGCACTTCGTTCTCCAAAGACACCTTATCGCAGGTTTTTCGTGAACTACGTGAAATAGAACTGAACGGTGCAACAAATAGGGGTAGGTACACAAAATTGCAAGTGTACCAAGTATTGTGGCCAAATTTTTAAAGTTAGAAAATCGATCAGCGTACATGAGTCATTGCTTTCGTCGTACATCGGCCAGTATTCTGGCAAATGCTGGAAAACGACTGGAGGATGGCGTTCATCAACTATTGCGAAAGGCTATATTGACCAATCTGACAATTCTAAAATTAGTGTTGCCAGCAAAATTTTGGAAACGGAAACCATTATGGCAAATTCTTCGTTCATAAATTTAAAAGCCGTAGAGACCACAGAAATATTGCATCGGGTACATCGGGAATTAACATTACCAACAATAACAACTGTGTTATTAACATTAATTTAGTATATTTATTGAAATGTATAATATAGATATGTGTTCTTAAAATTATAACTTTCTGTTCCGTGTACTTCTTCTTTAAAACAGATCGTTATTTTAAAATGCATTTTCCGAAGAAATTGACAGTGACAGGAGTCCAAATTACTTTATCATTATGGACTAGTCCAATAAAGTAGCAGATTATGGACGCTAAACAGTGTCATAACTCAGCGTATCATGATCGAGTCGAACATAAAATGTTTTCATAAACGAGAAAATACGCTTCCATTTAAACTGACCTAACTTTAGCATTAAACAAGACTGACTGCCTCTTCAAAAACCCTCGATAATGACAAAACTAACAGTTTTGCAAAGAAATACCCTCAAATACGGTACCAACAGACAAACGCTTGACTAACAAAAGGTCTCGTTTAACGTCCGTTTGGATTATTTAAGCCCTTGTCCCTTTTAATTTGCTTACTTTCTCCTTCCTTTCTAAAATAAGGCGCATCTTCAAAAGATCAAACTGTCCTTGTGTTCAATACGGTATTAACACCTCTTTATCTTGAAATTTAATTATCGTACACAGCTATAAGAAAACTTCTCATCTATGACCGGAGAAAAACATGAGATATAACTTTTACAAATAAGACGCAAATAATTTCTATACGTTCCGTATCATGTGCAAAGGCAAGGTCAGTAAACCACTCACAAGGATTTGTCCATTAAACACAGGTAC
>NW_022171122.1:0-615 GCF_008802855.1 Photinus pyralis | reverse complement strand
AATCCAACAAAATAAAAAAAATAATACGTTTCTATTTCTTTCAGCATCATTTCTGTCTAGAAACGCACGCAAACTGGGCCAATCAAGTGCGGTTTCGGTATTGTTTCCACATCGAAATAGAAAAAAATATATTAATAAATAAGATAAGTTGATATTGTGCAGCCTGCGCATCGTTAAGATTTTTCTTGGCTCAGATGCCATAAGCTACCGAATTCAAAAAGAAAGAACTGTAGAAGTAGTTAAGGCCCAGGGCGGACAGACAAAGAAAGTGGCTGCCATAGCCAGTGGCGGATTTCCCATTAGGCACGATAGGCAACTGCCTAGGGGCCGCAGGTCTAAAGGGGCCGCAAACCGAGTACATAAAATTGTTTTATTACTATAAAACGAGTTTTTCGTACAGTAGACTCCCGATTTACCGCGAGCGGCTTAAGGCTTAACCGCGATGCTATCCGCAACGAAAATAAAAAAACCGTAAATTTACTTACGCTACACAAGAATTGTAGTAATTTAAATGCGCGATCGCCTTCGTTCATCTTTCCGCGCGCCGTCTATAGGGTAATCCTAACTTAGTTTTAATTGTAAGTCCCAACCTTTTTTATTTTTTGTAATTCTGTT
>NW_022171121.1:0-420 GCF_008802855.1 Photinus pyralis | reverse complement strand
AAAACCGAAGGGTTTGATTTTCCATTCGACGCACGAAAATAAAAAGCCAACACATATTTCGAAATTCATTTTTAATGAATGTAAACAACCGTAGGCCGTTCTGATAAATGTTGTTTTTCTTTTAATTATTGTCGAAAAATACATTTTCCTCTCGAACAGCATACAATAATGGATGAAATTGATGCAAATTTTAAATTCGCACATATGCCGTTCGGTATGCGCAATGCCCCCATAGCTTGCCATGATGCTTCCAATATGAATTTTCTTAACTGTGGGCATAATGAGAATTCGCAAAAAATGTGAGAAGTTCTCTTGTATTGCTGCCAGGTTCATACCATACAAACGTTTTACAATGTACCGGGTGACCCAATAAGACTGCTCTTCGGCCATATCTTATTTTCTCTAAATATTGTTTGTTGA
>NW_022171120.1:0-26303 GCF_008802855.1 Photinus pyralis | reverse complement strand
TTCATTGACCAATTCCATATACCTTTTGAGTATTACCTCGACCTCGACCTATTCAAAAGCCGGCTGTTTCACTACATCGACTATCGTTATGCCCTGGAGATGAGTAGATTTTAAATTTTGCTATAACTAAAGTTTAACGATACCTATATTCTATTTACTCACGAGCTGCCGCCATTGATAATTTCGTAAAGCGTAGCTGATGAAATAATTAGCTTAAGATTACGACTCAAGGACACCTATATAGTTGCATTGTTTTAATAGGAAAAGTATAAATTCTTTCTAGAAATTTTGCGGGACATAATAGTTAGACTCGAGGATATATAGGTGCAAGACTAACAGGAAACCGTTAGAACTTGTAGGCGTTTAAGCCAAAGGTGTCATATTGATAACAATAGAACCGAAGAAGCGCGTTATCTATAAAATTGCATTGGATGATGTGACCGCTTTATACTGAATAATACTATAATTTTGATTTTACATAATCAGGTATTTGCGTAAAAGTGCTCCGGATTTACCGAAAGAGCTTGCAATTTATAATGGAAAGCAGATGGCTTACAACGTCAAGCTACCTGGCTAATCCATAACCATCACGGAATTAAATGGGAGCATGGTCATACGCCATCCTACATGTTTCCAATTATACTTCGCCAGTTAATATCATCATCAGACCAAGTATACGTTAAAGGAAAAGAAAAAGCCGATTTCATTCAAAAAAACTCTATCGCAAAATGTCACCGAGGTGGAAGAAGAACCAGCTTTACCTAAATTAGAAGCATGTTGCTACTATCATGTACGCTCACTTTGTTGTTGCGCTTTATCTAACGTTTATTATATTTATAATACTCATGTAATTTAGTCATTTTCTAAATAAAACAACCAAATTCAATCATTTTTACTTTATTGCAATTGATACATCTTAATACGATTACATAATATGGGCTCCAAAACAGCTGCAATGCGTTCTATTTTACATTTGAAGCGGTACCTATCTAATGTGACAGTTTCCCACGGACCCTTTCTTGCTTCTCTGTAAGCATAGGACCAAGCTCGCAAGATATAAATTTTATTTTTTTTGTTTCATTGTGTCAAACCATACAAACGAGTCTGAGAATGAGCTTTTTAAGCAAAACTTGCTATTGTACAGCTCTTTTTTCTTCCTTCTGATTTTCTTCTTCACATTACTCTTTCTTTTATTCCGTTCCACACTTTCCTCTTCATCGCTTATATCTCGATATTACCATTTCTTCAATTCGTTTACATATTCTTCTCATGTACGGAGCTACTTAATTGATATCAGTATTGCTACAGTAAACGACTAACTGTCTCCTTTACGCCTTAAAACTTTCTCGGATGAGCTGTTTTCTACATTTCTTCAGCATCGAAGTGACCCATTATAGGTTCTCCTAAATGATCTTCAAGGTATATAGGATTACCAACCTTTAGCGACTTTAACAGTTTCGTAGATTAATTTGAAGTGTAGTCTCTTGCAAAAATTATCAGCCTCACTATAAATGTTTTCTATACCATTATCTACGGAGAACTTAGCCCTTTGTTACATATACGACCTTAGGTAATCTATATGTAGGGGAAATTTGCAATGTTTTAACCCAAATAGGTCCCGATATTTTCTTTATTATCTCAGGTAAAATATACTGTTCAAACCAGCCAGTCGTATGATCGTATCCAATTTCGTCACTTTCATATTCAAATTTCCCGCCGTTCTTGTTTTCCCAAACAATCTTCACTTTAAGTTTATCAAGAATTTGCGGTATTCTGCGTCGACATCTATCATCTTCACACATATACAGTTCTTTTCCGAATAATCTGCACAACACCTCTTTAATTTCTTTTCGCTCGGTAACGTAGACAGGGACAGGTTGAGGCTTTTTGGGAGGATTTTTAATCGAATCCTCGAGAATTTGCAGCATCATGTTAAAGATTCGTTCTTCTCTCTCGCCATAATTTTCCTGATAGCATTGTTGACAACAAGTTTCAAAGTCATAGTACTTTATCCCCTTTCTGTCTTTTCTTAAAGTACTTCCAACGCGGTATCCTTCTCTCTCGCAGCAAATTACACATTTTTCCTTTAGCTCAGGTCGACAGTCGCTACAGTTACAAGGTCTTCCCCAATTACACGCTTTAGACATCGTTGAAGGGCTGCTCTTCTCGACAACACAACACCAAATGGCTTCTGTCCTCTGTTCTAAACCCCTTTATGCCTTTACGGAAAAGCGAGCTATGGGAATTAAAAGGATCACACCTCCTTTAGGTCAGTTAGCAAACCCCGCTGGAACAGTCGGCAAAGCCGTTAGATCAGATAGGCAGAGCCCTTGGATCAGTTGAAAAAGCCGTTGGACCGCCTCTGAACCGCTTATGAACCGCTTTAGAACTGCTTTGAACCGGTTTTGGACAGCTGTGAACCGATATTGGACCGCTATGAACCGCCTTTGGACCGCCTCTAAACCGCTTATGAACCGATTTGGTACCGATATGAATAAACAAACCCGTTGAACCTGTTGCAAGCTGATGACAAACCACCTGGACTAATTGGCAAACCCGTTGGACCTGGTAGACAAGACCATTGTATTAGTTAGCAAGATGATTGCTTCCTAGAGGATAAACCTGCTGGTAAGGAGGCTAAGGTTCTTAAATCGCATCATGCTGTTTCCCTCTCCACTACGCTATTGATTCATACCATCTATAAGTTTTTCCTATAATTTAGTCTAACTACAAGAGTGAAGGTGATAACATGTGTAACTGCTGGTCCTGTACATCATCGTCTGATGTTGCGACATCGCCATCATCAACATCATACGGGTATTTAGAAGAGGAATTAGCAGAAATATATTATCAAGCGACAAAGGAAACGTTAATTGGTGCTGTACGATACGTTCTCAGTGATAGTAAGGATATTGAAATAGGTTATAGCACTTGTTTTCATCAGGAACCTGTTTTACGCCTCTCTTGCAAGAGCGAGGGTTGCGGTGTCATATTGACAGTTGAAGATTGGAACAATCTTTTAAAATGGCAGCCCTATACCGAAATACAGCTATATCGATCAAAGAAAACAGAAAAATGTTGGTCTGCTGAAGACCTCATCTATGAAGACGTCAACTATGAAGATTACTATGAACCATTAAGTGACACTTTAGGCTTACTTTATAACTGGAAATTTACCGATGATTCGGATAAAATTATAACCACCATCGATATTCGACAATTTAATCAATCATGCTGCATGCATAGAAACGAGATTGAGGAGTTGTTCAACATGAAATATGCAATAAACTCAAGACTACAACAACTAGGGTCCTATAACTTCGCTACCTTTTACCGGATATTTATCAATAAAATGGTTGACTTGAAAAGAAGTAATAAGGAGACCGCGCCTATCGCTGATGTATACGAAGATGCTAGATACTTAATTAATCAGCTGTGCATAGAAGTATATTTCAGAAAAATGTGTTTAGAGGAAATCTTACATTACAATCCATCAATTATTGCTAATGATGTAATGACGAAGCTTCAGTATGTATAATAAAATTAAAAGTTATAGATCGAGATCATTTTATTATCAAATTTCCCATTCGAACGGGTTTCAGTCGTCAAGTGCGATAAAAACAGGAAAACCTCATTAAAAATAGCTACACAAGGTTTGATGATTGGAAGAGCGGATGCTGTTTCCTATTCCCGCCATTTACGTTTCCTGCTGATTAGCATATCCTGCTGATTAGGATATCCTGTTTACAACAGCGGATGTTAGTTTCCTGTTGACGTGCCCGGACGCTGTTTCCTGTTAACGACCGGATGCTGCTTCCTGTTAACGACCGGACGCTGTTTCCTGCCTATCACCAACATGCTATAAAGGGGATACATTATTCAGGTTCTTCCCATTTAGTCATTGTGATTTAATCTGATCCATCTGTAGGTGTGTTTGTTTTCTTAGCGATATATTGTAGGTGAGTTTAGCATTTCTCTAGCTTATTATCAACAATTATTTAGCATTTTTAGCTTCAGTAATTATTTAGGCGAGTTTTAGCATTTTTCTAACAATTATTTAGGCGAGGCTATTTTTAGCTTATTATTATTAGACGTACAAGATGTTTGCAGTTTTAGTGAAATATATTGCAGGTATTTTAGGCGTGCTTAGAACTAATTATAGCGATAAAGGAGTTAGGGAAGGTCTAGTAGAGTGCGATAAAGCTTCACGTAGGATTAGGGATTCTATGCGCGGATCTTGGTCTATAGGTGAAAAACAACATCTTGAGGCTTGCTTACGTAATATTAAGTCGATGCGTAAACATTTTAAATTAGAACAAAAGAGGGTTCATGGCTTAGCATCGAATAAAGGAACCTCCACTTCGGCTTTTAGTAATAGAAAAGAAACCGCAAAACATCGCGTTCATTGGGATGATTCCAGTTCGGCGTTTAGAAATAGAATACGAACTGGAGTTATCACTAATCTTAAACATAAAGACCCCGGCAATTTCTTAATGGACTGTAAGACAATCTTCAAAAGCCGAATTCATAACGCGTTGAAGCAAGATGAGGCTGTGAAAGTAAATGCGATTTTTTGCGGGGAATTTGCGATTACTCAAGGTGAAAAGATGCTTAATGAGTATAAGTACTTTACAACATCAAATGCGGGAATATATAGGGGTACTGATATAGAAGAGTGGTTTAAGGAGAATGTTGAGAAACCGATAATGACCAAATTATCGGAGTTCCAAGACCGTGACAGCGGTTGGGCCCTTAAGGCTGTTATCAATTTGGGGGTTAATATTAACAAATTCACACCTCAACTTGGCTCTTCATATATTCAGCTACCTTCACAAATTCAATCAAAAAAGTCATGCGTTAACGTTAAGAATGATGATGATGCCTGTTTTGCGTGGGCGGTGGTTCCGGCGTTGTATCCTGTTGATAAAAATCCCCACAGAATGTCTAAATACCCTCACTACTCTTCCGTGCTCAAGCTTAAAGGGATCCAGTTTCCGATGACTATGCGACAAATTCCGAACTTTGAAAAACAAAACAACATCTCCATTAACGTGTATATTCTGAAGCAGGAGAAAAAAGACCAGTTTAATACGTTGCCTACCTACCTAACGAAGGAAAAGAGGGATAAACATGTGAACCTGCTTTTAGTGCAAGACTGCTACGAACAATCGGTCAAGTTCCATTATGTTTGGATAAAAAATCTTTCACGGCTAGTATCGAAGCAGTTAAGCAAAGAAAAAAGGCAAAAGTATATTTGCGATAGATGTTTACATTTTTACCGTTCTGAAGATAAATTACATAAGCATACTAAGGATTGCATACAAAAGAATGATACAGCCATCAAGATGCCTACAGAGGAAAAAAAGATGTTGAAGTTTAAAAATTTTAAAAATAAAATAAAAGCCCCCTTTGTCGTATATGCAGATCTCGAGAGCGTTCTGAAACCTAGCGAGAAGAAGACCGCCTACCAACAGCATATTCCAGCAGCTGTAGGATACTACCTCAAATGTTCATATGACGAATCTCTTTCGTTTTATAACAGCTACCGCGGTGAGGACAGTATGCGATGGTTTGCTGATGAGATGAATAAGCTTGCGGAAGATGTATCTACAGTGTTTCTTTGTCCCTACAAGATGCATATGACTCCACAGCAGGAGCTTGAATTTCAAGCAGCAACGGAGTGCCATATTTGCGAACAGTCATTTAAATCTGGACAAAAGAAAGTTCGTGATCACAATCATCTTATCCCGGAGAACAACTTCCGCGGAGCTGCATGTGAGGGATGCAACGTCAACTATCAGGACACTCATACAATCCCGGTGGTGTTCCACAACTTGAGTGGATATGACGCGCACTTTGTTGTAGCAGATATTGCTACTAGAATGGATGGCAAAATTGACTTGCTCCCTATAACCAAGGAGAAATATATTTCTTTCACCAAACATATCGATGAGTCACGTGTTTCCTTTAGGTTTATCGATAGCTTCCGGTTCATGGCGTCGGGGCTAGATAAACTATCGTCAGCACTGACAGAATTTCCCAATCTCAAGGCGCAATTCTCTACACTACCTGCGGATCAATTTAATCTTTTAACTAAAAAAGGAGTCATGCCGTATGATTACCTCGACTCGTTTGACCGCTTCGAAGAGCCAACTCTACCTCCTCAAGATGACTTCTACAATAAGCTAGAAGATAAGCCCTGTCCCAGAAAAATGTATCGTAGAGCTCAGGAGGTGTGGGACAGATTTAACTGCAGCAACTTGGGTCAATATGTAGACTTGTACATGAAGACTGATATTCTACTCCTTGCAGATGTCTTTGAACAGTTTAGATCAAGCTGTATTAGCACTTATGATTTAGATCCGGCCCACTATTTTACACTACCAGGCTTTACTTGGGATGCCATGTTGAAATACACGCAACAAGAGCTGGAACTCCTTACCGATCAGGATATGTTTCTCTTTGTCGAACGGGGTATTCGTGGAGGGCTAAGTCAAGTCTGCTGTAAAAGAAGAGCTCATGCAAACAACAAATATATGCTCAAATATGATTCAACGAAACCGGATGTCTATCTAATGTACAACGACATCAATAACCAGTATGGATGGAGTATGAGTCAATATCTTCCATATGGAGGCTTTGAATGGGTAGACTCCAACATCGATATCGCTACGATTCCGGATGATGCAGACGAAGGTTATATTTTAGAAGTTGATTTAACATACCCAAAGGATTTACATCAAGGACACGCTGCTCTACCGTACTGTCCTACACATATTAACCCGAAAACTTTAAAGCCACCTATTACTACTAAAGATCCTCCTTCAAAACTCATGGCGACTTTGGACAATAAAGAAAAATACGTCATCCACTATCGCGCCTTAAAACAAGCATTAGAGCATGGGTTAGTTCGCACAAAAGTACATAGGGTACTCAAATTTAAACAGTCCCCTTGGCTAAAGTCCTACATTGACCTTAATACTGACCTATGAAAAAAAGCCAAGAATGAATTTGAGAAGAACTTGTTTAAGTTGATGAATAACGCGGTCTTTGGGAAGACTATGGAAAATGTCAGAAAACGGGTTAATATCAAATTACTATCCCAATGGAAAGGACGTTACGGCGCAGAATCATACATTGCGAAACCGGAATTTAAATCTTGCGCCATTTTTAACGAAAACTTGGTAGCTGTAGAATTGAATAAGCTTGAAGTCTATTTAAATAAGCCTATATACGTAGGTCAAGCCATTCTTGATCTAGCCAAGACGACCATCTACAGCTTCCATTATGACTACATGATGGATAGATTTGGAGATAACTGCACAGTTCTTTACACAGATACGGACAGCTTAATTTATGAAATTCGTGAACAAGATCCTTATATGGCGATAAAAAACGACTGTTTTAAATATTACGATACTAGCGATTATGACCCCAATAACCCATATGGCATACCCCTTGTAAATAAGAAAGTGTTGGGCATGATGAAAGATGAAAATAATGGACAGATAATGACTGATTATGTAGGATTGCGATCGAAACTGTACACCACCAAAGTTTTACCCTCCAAGGATGATTTGATAAAATTACGGCAAAAATTAGAAGCGGAAGAGAATGAAGAGGATGAGATCGATACGATTATTAAAAATTTCGGTTTGATGAAGAAGGCAAAGGGTATAAAGAAAAGTGTAGTGGAGACTAAAATTACTTTTGACGATTATGTGGAGTGTCTGGAGACCTTTAAGCGCAAAACGACTTCCCAAAATTTAATCCGATCCAATAAACATCAGGTATATTCGATAACGCAGTCGAAAATTGCTCTAAGTCCCGAAGACGATAAGAGATATTTAATCCCAGGTACATTTGATACTCTTCCGTGGGGCCATTATGCTATCAGTAAGCCTCAAGATGTTCAACAGATGGAAATTGATTAAAGTGCAAATTTTTATTAATTAATTGCAGTTTTGTTATCTCGTTTGAATAATTTACCAACCCTTGACGAATTAATGAACCCTTTCAATTTATTTTGAAAGCGCCGTTCGTGCAGTCTCCCTCAGGTAAAATATTCAATCGATATAAACAAATTGCAGCAGATTATGGTAGGCCTGTTAATTATTTTTTATGCATATAAGAAATTGTTAATGGGGAATCCTATAACGAGGCTGTAAACACCCCCCAATAAAATTACTTTAATGCAATTTTATTGCCTCTAAGGTGGCCATGGAAAGGGGTGTATCATATCGAGCGAACCTCCGTACTCGATATTGCGGCTAATTGTTAAATTATTAATTAATAACTTTAGTTATAGCAAAATTTAAAATCTACTCATCTCCAGGGCATAACGATAGTCGATGTAGTGAAACAGCCTGCTTTTGAATAGACCGAGGTAATATTCATAAGGTATATGTTTTACCTATATAATATCAGGTATGGCGATATTGAATATAATGAGTGAAGGATGTAAATTTTTATTGCGTGTTTATCTGCATACCCCTTTGTATCAAGCTTCCTATGACATCGTTTGTCACATAGCTGTGCAATCTGTGCAGGTTTCCTGTCTAAATGGATAGCAATAAATAAAACTCCTCCTAGAAATCGTTTGATAGACATTTGTTACGAGGATGGCGGGTAAGAATGAGCTCTTTTCTATTTTTCATCAAACTTAATGTATGTAATTTTTCAGCTCAAGGTGCGGTCATAGTCTTCGGGCCTTTGCAGACGGCCTATGGTAAATACACCGCATATCTATCACACGTTTAAATATATATTTGTAGAACGAGAACTCCGAACATATCTCATACAAAAATATGGATCTGTAAGTACTTTTCATGCATCATATACCGTATTTTAATTAGCTCTTATTTAGGAACATGTTGCGATTTTACGGGGTCGGGGAGCAATCCCCGGCTCCATAAAAGTGGAGGAGGCCCTCTTCCGGGGAAAGAGGTTCCAGGTCTATAAAGACCTGGAACTCCAGCACACCTATTGGGTGTTCTATGTAAGTGTTATCATTTCAATTATAATGTATACTTCAATGAATTTTTTTTTTCCAGAATTAATAAACCTGTTAAATTTTGTTCTGTTTTTCTTATCCGCCCCACTGCATAGATTATGATTGTATCCGTGTTCTAAGCTCTTACCTAAAATAGTAAGATGTAGTGGTTAGGTATTTATCCATAATGCTATACGGTGTTATCCTTTCTCTCGTAAAAAGTCTTAAGGCGCCAGAAGCATCTCTATCCTAGTTTGGAATTAAGAAGCTTGCCTTATCACAGATATTATCAGCACATAAACTTAAATCCAAGAAAAATTGTCAAAATCCTAGGAAATTTGTATACAAATAATTAGGATATTATTTTAGGAATATTCTTAGACTAAAGGTTATTAGCAAACTACCCCTGTATAAAGCTAAAAATAGAAAATTCTTGTATAAATTTAAGATTTCATTGTTGCAGTACTATTAAAAAGGAAGGCCTGTTAGTTATTTTTTCATACACCCTGTGTAGAGAAATAACTAATGGGGAATCCTATAACGAGGTCGTAAACATCTCCAATAAATTGCATTATTTCTAGTGCGAATTTATTGCCTCCTGGGTGGTCATGGAAAGAGGTGTATCTAACCAATAATAATTTAACCAAAGCTATACAAGGTAGATCGATCTTTGATTGCTAGAATTAATAACACATCTGTTTTAAATCGTACGCTTACACGTATTATGAAGGTACTGCTCAAGTGTATCAATTTGATTTAAGAAGCGTGTCGTATCACAGATATTAACAGTACATAAAGTTAGCTTCCTTTCTCCCGTAAACAAGTCTTGAGGCACCTCCTCCCACCCAACGTCCATCTCTATCCTGTTCGGGATTAAGAAGCCTGCCTTAGCACGGGTATTATCACCATATAAACTTAAATCCAAGAAAAATTAACAAAATTTGTGAGAGTTTATATAACAGCACTATTCTAACTAGAGTAATAAAAATTTATATCCTAGCACTTTGATTGCAGGAATTAATAACACATCTGTTTTAAATCGTATGCTTACACGTATTATGAAGGTGCTGCCCCAAGTGTATCAATTTGATTTAAGAAGCTTGCCTTATCACAGGTATTATCGGCACATAAACTTTGATTCAAGAAAAATATTGATTTAGCCCCATACGAAACTTTTCTTAATAGCTGTAATTGATATGAAGGTTATATGATAAGCCTTTTCTTAATATAGATATAGCTAAAGTTGGTGTAATACATAATATTCACAATGTTATCTTATTTATCGCAACGGCATTATCCTCTACCTACTTCCCATCAATAAATCTAAGATATTATATAGGTATTATAATAATAAAGCTACGGCGCTTGCGACCGTTTAACCATGATGATGATGAAGGCAATCCTCCATTGAGGTTTGATATCGGCTAAAAAAGATATCAATGTAGGCTTTTTATTACAAAATAATTTTGATACTTACGGTCCAACTCTGATGTAGACTATGTTTTCTGCTGTCAGCTTATTACTTATAAACGCCCATATAAAATAATCGCTGAATAAATACAATAAAATGTCACGCTTTCATTAAACTGCAAATTATGCGCGCAAGGACACGTATCCCTAAGAAAAGTAAATTATAAGCAACTAAAAATTGAAAAAAGGCTTACCTGAGGTATATAAGAAGGCGCCTGTCTAAGTAGGTGTATACCCACATGCACTTTTTGAAATCGGATTGCGGATGCACGCCGTTTTTAAATATTGCGGAACGTCGAATTTATAATTAGTACAGAACGTACTTCACCGTAAAGATATACACATTTCCTATTTCCATCATATTTCCCACCTTTTTTATGGGAGATTTTCGAACTTTACGCATTCATACACAATAAAACCCGTATATAGGTGTCGATATGGAAATGAAATGGGATAAAGTACCATATCAAATTCGCGAGCACGCGCTGCTATAAATAAACACTATCGCAAGATTGAAACTTCCCATACCAATTATTAGAATAATGACATCTGCGAACTCTGTTCTCTTTGAGGATAGCTTCTACGTCTTACTATAAAAAACCAGGGGGCTGCCTTAGACCCTAAGAGCTACTATATAAAACTAGGGGTAGTTCCTTGGGGATAGGATTAGGGGTTAGCTCCCCCACCCTACGAAATAGCTCACATCGGTATCTACAGCTCCTGACGTTGATGCTATAATTAAATACTATCGAATTATTGCGAGATTGCAGCATCCTCTCCCATAACCGCGGTTATTTTTTTCTCTAACTGATAACACATTTACATTCGTGCTTATTTAGCTGCAAATGTCGAGTGAGTAACATCTTCATATTGCTTTCACAACTTAATAGTTATTATTTTAGATCAAGAAATGTGCAATCATTTTTGCGAGGAGTCGAGGTAAACCTGCATGTATATTACTATACGTTTTAACCGTATATTTGTAGAACAAGAAACTACTATTATTTTCGGCGGGATAAACCCAGCGAGGTATAAAACCCCCCCCCATGTATTACGTTTTAATTATATACCTATGTGTAGAACGGAGCGGGGATTTCCAATTATGAATAACAATGTCGGCATCCAAAAAAAAATAGGGGCGTTGCCGTCGTCGGTCCTCTTCGACGCAAATTTTATGTAAGTAGAGTAAGCGCTTTAATTGTAATAATAAACTTCAAATCGCTATTTCAGCTCTAAATAAAAACGCCCTACATTTTGTTTTTGTTGTTTTATTTCCCTACCCGCCCCTGTTCTGGTTGTAGGTTAGAATGGGGCCCCCTTGTGTATGTCTCTCAAATGGGGGAGCTACCTCCGAGATGGAATGATAGGTTAGAATTCTCCTCCCTTGCATCTCTCTCCTGAACCCTCGTATCTAACCGTTTGATGTCTCATCAATGCCGGGGCGCCGGTTGAAATTATACTTTCCTATACCTATACGAATCCTAATAGATGGCGACTCCGTTCCGTTAAAATAGGTTAGAATGAGGGACCTCGCACTTGACGACTGAAATTACAATTTCCTACCTCTATATGCATTACGACGCCAATAGATGGCGCCTCCGTACCCTTAAAATAGGTTCGTTATAAATACAACTATCCAAGCATTATATCATACAAGTCTAGTTAGCCTAGTGGTTATGCTATAGGACTTGTAATCCGATGGTTGGCGGTTCGAATCCGTTCCATTTAAAAAAAAATTTCAGGAGGTTCGATATAAATACAACTATCCAAACATTATACCATAATAGTCTAATTAGCTCAGTGGTTATGCTATAGGACTTGTAATCCAATGGTTGGCGGTTCGAATCCGTTCCATTTAAAAAAAAAATTTCAGGGTACGAAGGGGTCGAAGTTGAGGATTCTAAGATGGCGCGTCCAAGAACTTGAGGATACCAAGATGGCGTCCAAGAACTTGAGGATTCCAAGAACTTGAGGATACCAAGAACTTGAGGATACCAAGAACTTGAGGATTCCAAGATGGCGTCCAAATGACGCCTGCGCAAAGATGGTGTCCAAATGACGCCTGCGCAAAGGGGCGGGGCGCGCATGCGCACTGACCAGAAGTGCTCAAAAAAAGCACCAAACGAACCTTTAGAATTCGCTTATGGGAACAATTAACATGTAATTTGGCCGGAAGTTGTGCTAGAACCCGTGCAGCCCCGTTTACTCCTTACGATCAGCTATCATCACTGGTCCCGCGTAATCAACTGCACAATTCAAGAAAGGAAACTGAAGTTCAGTTCTAACAGATGGCAACTGTCCCATGATGGGTTGTACGTGTTGTGATCGGAACCTAAAGCATTTTACACACCTGTGAACAATTAACTTGGATAAATTTTTGCCATTAAGAGGCCAATAATTCTGTCTAATGTTGGCAAGTAATAACTGAGGTCCTGCATGGCATAGCTCTTTATGTTTCGATTCAAAAATCATATTCGTTAATTTATGTTTGCTACAGAGCAGTATGGGGTGTTTAACATCATAAGTATAAGGAGAATTATCAAGCCTCCCCCCGACTCGTAGGATATTGTCGGAGTCTATGAATGGAGAAAGACATAATAATCTAGTTCTAAATCCATACAAGACCCTGTATTTTTACACATCACTCCACTTCGAAGGTTGACTCGACCCTGGTTGCTGTCAAAAATTGCATCATAGTCAGTTAATGTGACTGTGTAAGTAGCTTGTACTACAACGTATGACCAATCGCCAAACGAGTCTTTATAATTTGCACCAGAACATGATCCACCGTTCGATATGGTGCCTGCAAGTGTGCTTGTGAACGATACACTCCCGTTCAATTTTAGATTATCCACTATGTCGCCTACAGCATTAGTATACCTCCTAGTTCTATGCATAACTTCGCAGTCAGATGCAGTTGTTTCTAGAATATACTGATGTAAACCTCCAGACATTGCGCTCATTCCACTAGCGGCCCCACAATGGGACACTAATCTCAAAACGTGAACCTTACATTGTGTCACGTGAATAGGATAGGATTCCGCCAGTTGTAAGAGCTGTATATCTTGACTAAACTCCTCCTTTTTTGATACAGTGTCTTCCGCACATTGATCAACAGATTCTAGACTGATGGTGGTAATGTTGATCTGAAACGAAGTGCAATCATATCCTATGACGGCCCCTTGATTAGTTCCAATCAAAGGCATTAGTAACAACCAAATAGACAAAAAGATCATTTTTAAAACAATATTATTTTCCTGTAGTATTTGCACTATTTTATTGATGTATTGTGTTGTAAGATTATCATATATGCAAAACTTGTATGGTACATATATCTATATAAAAGACGGATCCAATAAATCTATACTTAAGTGTTCGTTTAAGGCCTTTATATCTATGACTGAGTTATTCAAACCTCAATCAAGGGCATGAATATTTAATAGAAGCAGATGTATTTGGTTTCAATAAGGTGTTGCTTGGTTTCGGAGGTAATGGAGGATATAGACAAGTGAGGTGCTTTGGAGCACTAGGTGCAGGTCTGGTTACAATAGTTTCTTTAAGAAGGGTTTCAGAAACATCATAACCATCATTCTCACTCTTAAGTTGGATGATGTCTTCAGAGTTAGGGTTCTCTTTCTTCTTTTTTGTTAGAAGGTAAGTGGTGAGACTGTCCCAAAAAGCCCCTAGCAATGCGTAGCTTAAACCATATACCATATACAGAGCCCTTCCATGTAGTAAAGTATCCAACAGAAATTTGCATACTCTGACAATTAAGAAGAGGCCTAATAGACCCGATGTAAATTGTCCTAAGATGGATAACCACCCCCACAACTTATCGAGTACGCTTTGTGTAAGGTCTGATAGAGTACCTGGGTCCATCAGGTCATAGATACTCAGATCTTGAGATTCGATGTCTGCGTGTTGCATAACTCGTGTAATGTAATTTGTAATAGCTTCTCTTTCATATGGATGCATGAGTCTTTGTCCCAGTCTTGACAATTCATTGGTATCATATATCCCACTATCAGCTAGTGATGATAATTGTGAAAACGTCCATTCTTTAGGTTTTTGTGGTCGTAATATCTCAGGTTGTTTTACGGCGTGGTTTTGCGGACCACACTGTTCCAATTTTATACTGAGGTCCAGTTATAGGGCTGCAGTCTATCTCAGTCCCATATTTCTGCAATAACCGAGATCTTGGTGTCAGGTAATAACTGTTGTTATTGTATATAACCGGAAGCTCTAAGTAACAAGCTGATGTGTGTCGTAGCTTGACCTCAACTGGTGTGAATTGAGCTATATGAATCACTTCTCCAGCATGTATGACGGTATATCCGGGAGATTCAGTATAAGTATAAGCACAGTCCTTAGGAGATAAGACAGCCAAAGTTAATAATTGTAATAATGTTTTCCTCTCTACAATACATCGTTGTAAAGAAAGCTCGCGATATATATTGGACATCTCTTTATGGAGTTGTTTCTCCACATATACGAATTTAGAGTTCACATAGGTCATCAGATCTAGAGTTGCAGTAGGCACGTGTCGTTTTATAAATCTATACCCTCCCGGACCTTTTGGTGCTATAACAAGTCTTGGATGTTCAGTTTGGTACATATCTGTCATACATTGCGTGTAGTGTCCTATTGTTCTAAGACCAAACACTTTCGGTCCCGCATCGACCATATACGTGATAATAACATCTGTACCACTCTGTACTCTAGTAACATGAGCTGGTCCTTCATATAACACTACGTGTAACCTTGGATCGCATTGAGCTAGTTCAGTCGGAGTCCAAAATGTATAACCTAGACTTGTTATAGCACCAAAAGGTCCGGGAGGGTATAGATTTATAAAAACACAATAAAAAAATCATTGAGACGCACACATCTTAACGTTTGAAATTCACATGCATAACTTAACTATTCCCATGTTGGTATCACTGAAAATTTTACATTCAAAATTTTCAAATTATCAATTGTTATTTGATAAAATTTCTTTTCGTTTGGCGTCCCTTCACCAAGCTGCGAAAATTTCTCCGATTAAAAAATTTACGTCTGTGATTCACAATTTTGGTAAGTTGCTATCATTAGCTTCTCTTAGGCACCAATTGTGTTATTGTGTACAACTTGGTAGGATTTGCAAAATACCAGTATGATAGATATAAGGCAGTCATATAGATAAGAGACTGTTGGGAGATTTTTTAACAGAGATGGGAGGGAGGTTTTTGAACACCTACAAAATTTGGGATAAATGGTAAATATTGCATTCAAAATCGCATAAAAATAACATTTATTTGACTTCCAGTGATTTGGAAATATTTGAGTAACACGAGGGTGTCACGTTGAAGTGAGATTGACAATATTAGCAGTTGGTACGAAAAAAGCGTTCCAAGTTAATCGGTGATCGCTAACGTAGCAGCGATCCATGGAAAATGCGAGAGATGTTCCTTCCCCTCTTGACCGTATTAGGCGGTGGATGCTAAGCGGCGATTCATACGAAAAAGGCGTTCCAAGTTAATCAGTAGTCGATACGAACCAATTGGTATATGAAACATGCAGGAAGTGCCCGGGTTTCCCCTCTCGGTGGTCGATACAGATAAATCGATTTCTGCCACATGCAACCATCTCTACGCCATTCTTCTTCCCTAATGCATTCAAGTTTAGACTGTATACGCTTCAAAAAGTGGTGTTATTAAAATGTATGTCACATGGAAGTGTCGCTTATTTGGTGTTTAAGTCGAACAAAACCTAAAATTGTATTGTGTACCTGTTGTACTACTTTTATTACATTCAATTGCAATTGATACTTGTATTACGTCTGTCCTAAATGATTTTTAAATTGGAATTTCTAAAATTTCACATATCGTAACAGATAATGCCTCAAATTTTGTTAAGGCATTTTGTGTTTATGGACATGGCGATGGCACATATGCACTTGACAATGAAGTGTGGTATTTGGAAGATGAAAACATTGCCCCTGTCTGTAACGAATCCCGTGATGATGATGATGATTGCAGTGCGAATGCAGAAACTTCTGAAGGTATGCCATTGTTTTTATTTTTCGGTAATAAAAATGACTATATTATTTAAGATGTACAAGTGGTCAATTTGGAGCCCATTCTAGGCACTGCTCATCCTTATGATGATGATGACCCGGAATCATCAGGTGGTGAGGGAGAAGAAATTATCTTGCCAAGTCATATGAGGTGTGCTGTACACACTCTCAACTTAGTTGAACTCCTGGTGCCAATAAAGCCTTGTTGGATAAATTAACTGACTAAGAAGATTTATCGCTCTACATTTTGGAAACTTCAGGGTTTTTGGAACCAAACGAGCAGGAGTACCGTCGCTTCAGACCTAACATACGAACTATGCAAGTGTAAATTTCCTGTGCCTATTATGACACGATGTAATTCATATTATGATGCAACAAACAAAATTTTGCAACAAAAGGATAAACTAGGCGAATTGTTCTCAAAGTTGAAACTCCCAAAACTAAAGGGCACAGAATGGAATTTCATTGAAGAGTACTACAGAGTGATGCAACCACTGGCTTGTGCATGAGATAAACTACAAGGTGAATTAGTGTTTGTTGCTCCTACTTTATTCGTTCTACGCATCAGGTTGACTGAGCTTTCTTCTCTTTTCTACTGCACTCATTTGAAATTGGCGATAATGGCAGGGATTGAACAGAGATTCCGACACCTGTTCGACATGGAGAATAACCCAACTGAAAGTAAAGCTTTCATTTTGTCGTCTATGAGTCACCCTAAATTCAAAACCAAGTGGATTGCTGAATTTACTCTTTTGGCATCGAACACTTCGAAAAAAGATAGTGAATCGGAAACAGATGACAGCGCTGACTTTTTCTAGCAATCGCTGGCCCACAATAATAATGAAAAAGGACCTGAAAACACGATCAGAAAAGTTGATAATTCTGAGGCGGAAGTGTATTTTAACTCTAAAAAGAAAGATTTAACAATGTTAGAATCTTTTTCAATTGTTAAGAAAATATTTTTGAAAAACAACACAACTATACCATCCTCAGCACCGGTCGAACGATTATTTAGGTCAGGAGTTCAAATCCTGGTTCCACGCAGAAGTAAACTTACCGACAAACATTTTGAAATGCTGTTAACTTTCAGAAGCAATCTGAAGAAATTTACTTTTAAGACTTAATGGTTTTATCAAATCAATCAAGATTATTATTTACCAACGTGCCACTTAGTTATTTTTATTTTGCTTTTTCGTTGATGAATGTACAGGTATGAGGAAATTGAGCTTCGTAAATACTGCTAATAACAGTACCTACTTACTGCTTTCATATCTAAACCTTGAACATTAAACTTACACATAAAAATACGTACTTAGCATTAATTTTTCTAAGATTATCTTTTGAATTATCTAGATAATTATACATCATCTATCCTTTATCTAGATTATTATTTGCGCAATCATCTTTTATCTTCATCTAGATAATATTATGATTTAACGTTTGATCACATATTGGTTTTCGATACAATCGAATTGTAATCATTACATTGGTTTGAGTCACTTAACGCCTCGGTTTACAAAATTCAACCGCGTCCGTTATTTGACACATATCGACCTAATGACGTTAATAACTATTATGGTCTTTGACCTAGAAAAACTGATTCCATTGGCCGTTCCTTGGCATAGAAAATCACTTAGTCTAAGAGCCAGCGACACAGAACCCTACGTCATCGCGGAATTCAACAAAAATATTATTAATAAGTAGGTTTGAAAGAGGAAAAAACAAAACCGCCATGTCTGCCAGGCATATCCTGTGCTTATTGTTGCTAATTAATTAATTAAGTGCACATAAAAAATAGGTTACTTACGTCATGACAGAATTGGAAAAAAAATATATGGGATTATTGCTGGCAACGAGCACATCACGCAAACATATGTGTGCCAGCCGATTCCCCGTGCTGAATACATAAACAAACAAATAAATAAATAATAGTAAAAATTATGTTTCATAAAATCATAACCATTTTTATAAACATATAAAAACATGTTTCTTTTTAATAAATACAACATTACTTCACTATTTGACCTTATATTTCATTTTACTGTCAAAAAAGCATTCATTCAAGCTTCCAAACTTCAAGCTGTAAACTGTTTTTCATTAAGGTTTAGGAAACAAAGAAGTTTCATTGTTACATTCAGAAAAGATAATTTTTTATTTGTTAAGAAACAAACAAATTCCGTGACACTTTCAATTCAAATTCAAATGGCGGCCTACAAAAAACTAGTTTTCGATTCAACATTTTTCAATTCAATACATTTCAATTACTTCAAATTAGAGATGAATCTACACACTATATTTCTCAGTATCATCTTTTGAAAAGTAATGAGATGACAACTTTCTATGGTTCCTCATTATCAGAGTGGTCAGTTTCCGTGTCGTCGTCGGACTCATTTGCAATTTCACTGTCGCCGTCATTATTTTTCTCTGTACAACTAAAACATCTTCCACGGATAGGAGTGTAGATTTCCGGCATACCAATGTGGTCGCAATGTTCCAGTACTCTTTTCCCACCCATTTTCTGTCGGATTGAAAAGTGCACACTTAATTAGAGTCGAAGAGTGCCACATAGCAGAAACATACGTCGTTCTAAGAATTTTTTGGTACAAAGATTTGAAGCATGGTGGAATGAGACTCGAATCGAAACCTGTTATTTTTTTCATCAACTTCTCACTACCTCGTTTGGAGGCGTACATTTTTTCAAAAATTTGAAATCTCCCTTTGTCAACATTGTCAATGCCCTTAATGCTGTAAGGCAAGTAAATTCTTGAATTTTGGGTATAATTTTTTAAGACTTCTTTAGCCAAACTGAGACAAACTTCTAGTAAATTGTTACCGAAAACGATTCCCAGAGAAGACGAATGTCTATCTTATCTTTACATAAATAATTATTTATCCAACAAAATTAATTTGATAAAACATTTATATTTTAATTTGAAAATTCGAAATAATTGCAGTTGAAGAGATTACATGATTTAGTGCAGTAATAATACTCATAAACGTCAATGTAGAAATTAACCCGAAAAAGTAATGAAAACCGCATTTTTATTAACATCAAATGACATGATTCGGGACCAAAAGTCGCTTCATAAAAAGTGGCAGACATTACTTTGGCACAGAAATTTGCCCGGCAGAGTATTGTTAGGGAAGACATTATCTAGATTTTAAACAAAATTTACTAAATTCCGTGATGACGTAAGCGCGACTGTTTTTATGACCCCTTTACGCCCGGTAGACATGTATTCAGCACGGGGAATCGGCTGGCACACATATGTTTGTGTGATGTGCTCGTTGCCAGCAATAATCCCATATATTTTTTTTCCAATTCCGCCATGGCGTAAGTAACATATTTTTTATGTACACTTAATTAATTAACAGGATATGCCTGGCAGACATGGCGGTTTTGTTTTTTCCTCTTTCAAACCTACTTAATAGTAATAATATTTTTCTTGAATTCCTCGATGACGTAGGGTTCTCTGTCGCTGGCTCTTGTACTAACTAGTCGATAATAAAACTTAAACAGTACTGAATGGTCGAGTATATTGAATTCAAAATTATAAGTGATTCTGGTCCTCCACACATCAAGATACTAACTCCCTAATGATTTGGGGTTAACTAAATTCAAAGAAAAAATAAATTAATCTATAACTTCGGTTGCGTCACAACAAAATTGACCTGTACACATAAATAGAAGGAGATCAAATAAAATGATAAGTACCAAATAATCCAACTAATTGAAAATTAATCCTTTCCAGTTCTATTAAAATAAACCGGTACAACGAAATATCGAAGGATCATCAGTATTATCACCACTTTTTAACGACCATTTATTTTAAACTTGCAAAATACACTTGGTCGCCAAAAATGCATCAAATTCATGTCTTTTGCATTGATATAACGCTCTTTCTCTTTTTCCCAACAATTTGTGGGCAATAATAACGATTTTAACATGTACTTAGTACTTACTGGTTTTAACGTTACACGCGTTTATTATGATGTTTATATCGAACTTGTATCATTATTTACTATAATTTAAGGATTAAATATTATTTAAAAAATAATAAATATTTTATATGCACATCTAATCTTGCTTTTCTGGAATTTTATTCATTTGAAAGATGTATGTTGTACCTACATTCAGTTCATGCTTAGATTACCTTAACATGACCGACATTCAACGTTGTGGAAAATGTTCCTTTTCCTTATATCATTTGGAGAAACTCTGTACTCATAATCAAGTTAAGATCGTAAACTTTCGTAAACTACGAAACAAGCAATTGCCATATTAATGTAAAAGTTTCCCAAACCAAATTTACATCTTGCTGCAAGATATTTTCTTTTGCGTCGTGACGGTTGCGAGTAAACTTGATTACAATAAAGTTGAAATTTTTTAATGCGATGTAAACCACATCCTCAGATGCAGCACCGCATGTTCTTACCCATTCGCGGAATTCCAGATTTTGGAATATATAAATATGCAAATTTCTTTAATAACACATTTATCTTTCACGCTGATAATATTGCGCTTCGGAAACTAGTCGACGAATTTTAAATAACCACCATTAAGCATAATCCTTCGCACATATTTTTGAAACTCCTATCAAGAGAAGCGCGGCGTGGTTAATATTACATAAAATTCGCAGGAATCGGATTGCACTAATAATATTAGGAATCGCATGTAAATGTTCGAAATAACCATTTAACCCTTGTTAACTGGTACGTTCCCGTAGCATTAATGTGGTCAGTTGAAATTCTGCTTCGAGATTAACTCATTGACGCAATCTTCAATCACTTTGGCACATATAACCTCTTCCGCCCGTGTTAACATCTAGAAAACGGTCCATGTTACAGAGCAATCGGTAGCTAAGTGGGGAGATTCAGAACCCGAGGGCTTCATTTAAAGCACTCTACTGACACTTAGTACAGAACGTTGTAATATTGCGCCAACATATATTATTCCAAGGGAAGAACTTTCATTTTATATTTTACTTTTGCCTCGAAAGGATTATAATTTCAAAGATAATGATATATCTGCGCGCATTTACATATTATTCGATATCCAATGTGATTAATGAATTTGGCAGTAAATATCTCTTTTGCATTGTTATCCTAGGCATCTTAGTAATTTGTCACTTGTCAGCATTCGCTCGTGTGTATTATGTTTATTTCCGGCGAATATGTACTTACTGAGTAAAATCCACAAGATAATGAATACAGCCGAAGCGTGTACTAATTTTATTAATTAGGTTTAAACTTACTACGCGCAAGGGTTATTTTTAATGGCAATATAATTCAAGTTGCAAATAAACTGTTTCTCCGTTTGTTCAACCCCAATATTTTACATTAACGGACTCAAACACTTTGCTGGAAAGCGAATTGAAACTTTTGTTTAAGATGGGCGGAGTTGGTAAGATCTAAGTAGGAGTGTCAAGTAAACAATAGCTTTTCGTTTATACAATCGATGTGGGTAAATGCGGTCACTATATGTATATCACAATCAAAGCAGATTTCGCCATTGTGTCAATTTGCAATCATCTTTTTTGCAATAGGTCTTTTGGTTTTTGTTACTTGCAGAAGCTGTAATATTCGCCACCAGTTAATTATATATATAATTGTTGATATTCTTCTTGAAATAGTTGGTAGTTTATTTCCATCACCTGCTACCTAGGGTACGGTCGTAAATTTACTACGTGTAAATCGTGTAATCAAAGCAAAGCAAACGAAGTAAAGCGGTCAAAAATTATTTTTTACTGCAAGTACTCATGAGTAAAATTAATTTGCGATCGATAGATTTGCTACAATCTCTGAAATTTTGAAAACATAACCCACAAAATTTATTGTGTATTAAAAATGGAAATTACCAACGAATTTATACCGCTATTTCATATTGTTCACGAAATATTTGATAGCAGTAGTTCAGACGAAGACGAGATTATGGTAATAAGTGAGTTGTGGCGAAAAAAAGCAAAGCAAAGCAAAATGTCTCTGTAAGGCAAGGTGTAAGGATGCAAAACTATCTAGAAAACGTTGTTGCATTATATTCAGATGTAGAATTCCAGTCACATTTCAGATAATTTAAGTATAAAAATTCCATTGTGTTCGCCATTTCCATTTTTTTAGGTTATGTTTACACTTTTACTTTGATTACACTACCTTTTCACATCAGTAAACAAAGTAAATTTCAGTAAAATTGGCGCATGCGTACATTTGTCTGTCAAAATTTAAGGAAATGCCTTCAGTAAAAATAGTAAATTTGAACCACCATAGGTACTAAGTAATCTCAGTAAAAATAGTAATCAAAGTCAATTTATGACCGCACCCCTAGTAGTTCTTTATTTATTTATAATTACTTACAGGATTTTCTCATGTTCTTGATTTTAAATTTAAATAAATTGGTTGGATCTTATAATTTGCATACGTCAAATTCGTATCACCAAATTTCATCTCACTTTTAAGTCTCCTTACGCAGGATGGCAATTGCCTTTAAAAGTTTAATCTACGACGGTGTTATTATGACAGATTTAGCATGACCAATTGGGCGTCATTACTGCTTTCATAAAAAAATTGAAAAAAAACTGTTCATGCAAAGAATCGAACCCGGGCCCCCCGGTTGCAAGCCGTGTATACCACTAGGCCGTTATGGCACACATTCAATCGTTATTGACTTGTTCTTGTTATGAAAACTGATTGTGTTTATTTCTAGGTTTATTTGCTTTTGTTGCATAGAATGAGTTCGCATTCGGAAATGGTTGTGGGAAAGGGACAATTTTCGTATGCATGTGGCTTATGTCTAATGGCCGTTTGCACCGACAAATTTTAGCAGAACTTAGCTTAAGCGTAGCTTAAACGGCAACGATTATTGAGACAATGGTTGTCATGGACAGTCCCACTGTCTTACAAAGGACCGAATCCTATAAATAGTGACAAAAAGAAAAATTTGTTGGAGCTGTTGCCTTACGTAAATGATACATTCCTAGAATTTTATGAAAATCTGGTTACGAAAGACGACTTACCTAATATTTACCCCGATTCCGACTCTGATGAAAGTCGACTACGTAGAAGCACAGTCATTATCGCCGGTTTTCTCAAAAGTGGTAAAGTTTGACTTATACAGCTTTTCCAAACAGGCGCCAAATAATGTCAAGGCTTTCAACGAGTGTCTCTTCTAAGGTCAAACTTCCGATATCAGTAAATCAATACACTATAGTACAGTAATTTACAAGTATTAGGACTTTTGAACACGTTCTGCTAAGACTGCAAAGGAGGGCACTATCTTCAGGTGACCGACTGAAACGAAAGCTCAGTACAAATGACCGAGCATCGGACACAGCACGCAAACGAGGACAACTGGACGAAAACAAGAAGGCGACAGAACGGACAGCGAGACAATGAACACACAGACTCCCGCGAAGGGAGAATGACAGGTAGTGACGAAACAACATGTCTCAAACAAAATGGCTACCTGTCAAACGGTTGTCGATGTTCTCAGAATCACTCGCCCTTATAATGGAACGTCACGAAAAATGAGAAACGGATGTCTTTAAAGGTGAGAAGCTTCAGTACTAGCTTAGATGTACGTACAAAACCTAATGGAGAAGGTGCATTCTTGAAGCACATACTGCTCGTAAGATAGAGTTGTATAAAACTAATAAATATTACCTTAATTAATTAGCTGCAAGAACACTATCAAGTAACTATGAGTTGGCAATGGCTCTTGTGGCATTATCATATAACTGACAAGAAATGTTCTAAGTTTGTGCAAAAAAAACTGACATATTTTGCCACCTTTTTAGCACATCTAAAATGCGGGTAAAAGCAGCTTTCCTGAGTAGCCAACAAAATTCAAGACGACTAAACAAGTTCCTAAGAAGCAAACTTTGTAAATTCCGTTCGTTTTTGTTTTATTTCATTATACGCTGCAATAATGTAAACTGAAAGTAGTTTTCACTTTAATGAATCCTATTTTCTTCTGTATAACTGTAAAAGGAATATCCTAGAATTGTTGGTAATGTACAAACAATTAAATATTCCGTATGTACCTAGTTTGCGCCAAAATTAATGTGCACTTCGTTTGAAAATAATATTGTAAGAGATACATTGGTTATTTTCCACGTTTTCGTATCTAATTTCAGTTTCAGGCTATTCCATTTCAGTTTTTCTATTAGCTAGCTTATTATATTCTCGTTTAAGAAGTATTTTTATTTTCTCTTTAGGAGGAAGATCATCTTTCCTTAATGTATATTTAAAATCTGCTGAACGTTAGTAACTCATCACTTAATTAAATTTTTATGTGGATTAATCTCAAAATGACAGCAGACAAGAGAATACAGTTGAAAAACAATCAATCAACCGTGTTTTAATAAGTTGAGCTTAAAGGTTCGTTTAATGATGGACGTGGTGTTTGTGCAGAGATCAGTATAGTTAAATTTGCTGAAGCCATGCGATTTATATGTGACAAGGTCGTATTAATACGTCAAGTATTAGAACGATTAAATTTTAAATTAAAGGTTGAAAATTATTGTGTAGGTACTATTTATTAGCTCTTTTCATAAATTGTGATTTCTTAAAAATGAGAGGTCAAATAAAGGAACGTAAAAATGTACAAAAGTTGATTTTGTCTATGTTTAGGTGTGTATTAAGTTAACCCAAGGATGCATTACTACTTAAATCTAGCCAAATCCATAATGAGCCTCATAGATTGAGTTTCCATAATAATTGACCCTGTATACATGCAACATACAGTATCAATGTGCAGTAAATTTGAAACATGTATGATACATATATAATGTTTTTGTAAAAACGCCTTCTGGTACACTTAATTTCGTTCAGTATGATGATGATGTTGATAAAATTCGCAGGTGTTGCTTTATCTTTAGAAATTATTTGTTAGGCATTATTTTCGTATGAAATGGACAGGTATGGTAAAAGTGAATGGGTTTGGATAAGACAACAATTGATAATATTTTGTTTGTTTACTTCATAAAATTGTGACGGCATAGGGAATTCTTTACAGTATATATTTCACGTTATTCAAAACGCTGCAGCTTACCACTTATTCATTGCGTTACCTTACAACGAAACTTCAGTGTAAGATGTATTGTTATGCACTACAGGACAAAATATTGACATAAATGCACGTAAACATCGTGCTTCAAACATCAAGCGCGAATAAACTATTTATAGAATTTAGAAACGAACATGAAGTGCATTTCTGAAAGAATATGAAAGTACCTCATTTATCACAATTTGTTGCATTTCAACTCTAACATTCCTTAGCAATTTCATGTAATTTTGTTCTATTCAATTGCGGTTCATTTCCTTTATTTTGAAAGTGTATTCGAATTGAACGCTGTGGATTTACGTGTACTTGAAAAAAAGTTTGTAGATATAAACTTCTAAGCTTTTCTCATACTCATATATTGAATGAACAATTTTAAACAGGATTATTATAACATTTTTCGACAATCATATCATGATCATTTGGTTATGTATTGAAAATTTTAAAGTCTAGTAGGGGTTTGGGTCACGAATGATTTTTGCCCGTAGTATGATTATTGGTTTACTTTACGTTCGTAAGCTTTCGGAATTTGCACGATTCGAGATCTTCTTGTAGAACTATAGCGGCAAGATGGAAATTTTGTAACTTGGTGGTCACTGTGTAAGTTGTTGCTGATGTAGATCGGTTAAAAATCAGAGCATCCGTTTGGTTGGCTTGCAGAAAACAGATTGGGGATTGTCTTGATGCCGTTCGACGACGGAATGTTATGTAATTGGAAACGCGGTAATTTT
>NW_022171119.1:0-869 GCF_008802855.1 Photinus pyralis | reverse complement strand
AATATATAAATTTTTACGCCAGACGCATTTTACATAGTTTTTCGGATTAAGGTGTCAAAAAAACATACAGGAGGCACAGAAAATTGCAAAACATATATTGGGTACATTATACAGACAACACAGTAACAATATAGAGATAATTCTGACGGCAAATGTATATTGTATTTCGTTCAAAAATTTTAACGGAACTTAAATTTCTTCATCATCCTGCTCATTTTTTTACGATTGAAGCAGTCGCCAAGGCACTTGCAAATATTTGTGCACTTTCAGTTGATGGCATAATTTATTTAGAGCCAAGTTTTTAGGAGGGCTATTCTGACCATTCGATTTTTCAGTGTCTCTTATCACTGCACCCAATGTAAATTTCCATAAGAGCGTCCGCCTAAAAAACTTGTTTTTGAAAAAAAAATTTTATATAAATAATATATAATTTTATATTTTATAAATTTAGACCTTTATCTACAAAATGTTCGGATTATTTTTTTAAAAAATTTTCATTCTAATAGTTGGAAAAAACCTAAATACTTACCAACGGTTATTAAAAAGCACAAAATTTAATAACAAACAAAATTTACCGAGGAAAATGTAAAACACTAATTTAATTAATTCACAGCTTTTTTGGGACACCCTATATATATAATAATAATAATAATAATAATAATAAATAAAGAGCACAGTTAAAAAACACAAAACTCCATCCTCACCGAAGAACACCACGTTATCACAACCCACTCGTATTCAACCCAAACGCAAAGCCAAAGAAACACTTACACAATAAACTCCATTTAATAAAATTACAGGAATTATTATAATGATTTTGTTTGTTTGTTTTGTTTCCCTCTTTCCTGATAGCGTTGGCTATTGTGCCC
>NW_022171118.1:0-592 GCF_008802855.1 Photinus pyralis | reverse complement strand
AAACTTTCTAAGAGATACAAACTTGTACAACTTTATATAATAGTCTAATAAGCGAAATATTATTAGAATACGTGCATTGTAAGTAAAGGTACTTGTAGACGTGCCAATGGCCACTAGTAGTCGAGGCACACAAATTAAATAAAAAAAAAAAAACTCATTTAGTTATTTAGTTTGATTTTGTGATTTCTATGGTTTGTGTATGAATGTGTTTCGTCCGTGCAGAGGTAAATGCTAGAGTGTTAAAATTACTTAGGGGCATTCATGTCGAAATACACGTTCAGTTTAACGTTACCGTATCCAGGACCTGCAGATACCTTCTGGACTTCAGAAGGTCCCGCTAATTAACAAAGTGTTTCATGTACTTCATGTAAGAGACTTCCGAATGTTATTTTTCACAAATGGGAAACGAGTGGGGTTGCTTTTAAATCTCTTTGAGCTGGCTAGATCACAAACTGTCGACATTTGTTCTAAATCGTTTACCTTGATTGCATTACGTCCGTTGTATCGATTGAAAAAAGAGTTCGTAAAGTTTTCATTAAAGAGTGCCATCGTGGGTGGGTTGGTGAAAATAAAAAATGATAGACAGCGTGTT
>NW_022171117.1:0-937 GCF_008802855.1 Photinus pyralis | reverse complement strand
CGGATGAACAAATAGATAAAATGATTTCTGACCTTGCTTTTCCATCACGTTTTATCCACATTTCGATCTCCTTATCGTTTTCAGAAGTAGACGATGGTTTAGGTGAACTTCCATCGACGGCTGACCACAAGTCGAGTTTTACTAAAAGTGCCTCCATTTGTATTTTCCAGGTGTCGTAGTTTTCCTTATTCAAAAGTTCAACACGTGTTGCGTTTACATAATTCATCGTAATATTTCTTCCGATTATTCCCGCGCAATCACATTCAAAAATACGGCAACCAAATTCACGTACAAACTGCTAAATCAATTACAAACTAACTGGGCCAATAACCTATGAGATAATAGAGTAGCAGAGTAAGCAATTATCCTTAGTGAAAACGTTAACTGTTTATTATTTATTATTAACTGTCAAGCTACCTTAATTATGACAACTCTCACTCACTTGATCATAATGTACAATGTGACTCGCTATCCAGATTCCAACAATGTTCCAAGATCGGACTACTAGATCAAAAGTTACAGCCCTTTGAATTTTTTCTCGAAATTGGTTTTTTGTCCATAACTTTTGGTGCTTCATATCAGTGGCTAACTGCCTATACCCCAAGCAGCTTTATCCCAAGACAGAATTGTAACTAGGGATGAGACCTGACCGTACTAGGACTCACCAACGAAATAAGTTCATAAATGCTTTTCAACATTTAAGAAGGTGAAAACCAATTTTGATTTGGAGGGGGTGGCGGAATTTATAACCACACTTAAAGCACACATTTTTCAAGAAGTAACCAACGAATGCAGTGTAATGTAATAATTAGTGATTGCCGAAATTAGGATACACGTGCATAAGGTTTCAAAACTTTGAGTTCAAATAATTGTTGATTCATAATCATTGCATTGAACTGATTTAAATTTAATTGCATTAACTTTCTTGCGAAAACGC
>NW_022171116.1:0-1372 GCF_008802855.1 Photinus pyralis | reverse complement strand
CTTGGTGCATAAATAACGATTTTGAAATGTTTTGATCAAAATCCATGTGGCCTCAGAAAAATAATTTAACTTCTCTTTGAATCACACACATGCGGTTATCAAATGTGCACGTCATGTACTCTTTCAGCATCAAGATAATGCGTTTGAAACCTTTTAAAACTCTAAATTCGTGTATAAAGTATAATTTTGGCTACATTTTGCTCTAAAACTTTCGACCTATACCACAAAGATAAGAGTTATATTGAATTGTTACACATCTAAGAGTCATAGGGAATAATGTACCGAAAGTCCGAACTCGATAGGTACCTGACCTAGGGAATGAAATATGTTGATTTCTATTATATTGAGCCCGCAGTTTTTCCTGTTCCCGAAGTCCTATAACTTTTGTTCCTGTTGAACCAGCTTCCTGAAAATCAATAGCGTCCGTCCTTAATGTCCAAAGTACCGGTACACACAATCGGCCACGTACGGACGGGCGGACGGTCGAACAACAATACAAAACTATAAAGGACCTGAGGATCCTTACCTAATAAATTGGTTGTAGCAAAGATTAGGGTGGGAAAGATTTGATTCAAAGGAAATGTTAGAGTGTGAAACAGTAATTCAAAAAGAAGAGAGGAGTTGTGAAGGCGTCGAAGAAGGTGCAGAAGCAGTTGATGAAACATAAGAGGCATATATTGAGAAAGATGATGGATCGACAGATAAGCAGCAAGTGGCCCAAAGGAAAACTTTGAAGAAAATGGATAGAAATGAACTAGATAATAGCATTCGGTCCTAAAATAGACACCTACACTTTTCAAATTTAATGCACATCTTAAAAGAGCACAGTGTTGTATGGCGAAACACGTGTTTTTATGTCTAGACTAAAAGTTCATATAGGTTCTCAACAAACAGAACAATCAAGATGCATTTTTAATGTAAAAGCGTTTATGAAGAAACTGATTGAGTAATGCTTGCTTACTGGCAGTGCTCACGATCCACTCAAGGTAGGTACGCTCAAAATTGATACAATGAAATCAAATACCTAGGAACGTTCACACTACAGCTAGCACCAAACACACGCGGATTCCTATTGGATTTCATTGTATCAATTTTGAGCGTATCTTGAGTGTGAGCGCGAGCGTCACCTTAGTGTGAAACAAGCTTTAATGTCCCTACATTGTAAAATGTCAATAGGTGGATGAATTTTGATAATCTAAAACGAGCTTTAAAACTTAGTATAAAAAACCATCAGACATATCCTTGATCTTGGAATGTTATAAAATTCTAATAACGAAGAAGAATTATTAACATCAAATAGGTACGTGAATTATCTTTGACCGCGCACATTGACGAGTTTTTTGTTTTTGGGGTACCATCATGAATTTAAATA
>NW_022171115.1:0-886 GCF_008802855.1 Photinus pyralis | reverse complement strand
TATATCGATTATTTATATCACTCACACGTCGCAATTTATATTTCCGCGCTCGATGTTTACGTACTCGTTCTCGGTAGTAGACTGCCGCGATGTTCGGTCCGCAACCATTTATACACGTAAGCAATGTAAGTCCCGAACATTCTCGAATACGCGTAGAAAATTCCAGAGCGCCAAAGGCGACGTCATGTCTGCAGCATTTCCGTTACAGTAACATACCCCTACGGTTAGGCAACAGACCTCACATTTGAAGGAATCGCAGTACCGGAAAAATACAAAAACACTCGCTTTGTATACAACAATCGTTCTGGGCAGGTGGCGAAGAACAGGGAATTTTCTCAACGAAACTTGGTTAAGTATGTTAATGGTATTCGAATCGAATGTATATTTATTGTTTCTTGTGCATTGTTCTTCTTGATTTATTGCATGCGACTCGACACCTGATTTTTATTACAGGATTTGAGATGGTTGATTTGTATATTTTCCGCTTTTGTATTTTGTTGTAGGTGGTTGATTTGTTTTTTGTCAATAATAAAAGGTACACACAGTGCAGGAAGTTGGTACTTATCGTGTCACCCGACCTTATCCGATTGCACCCGCGATTGGAAAGTGCCGAAGCGTCCGTCGTTTCGGCTAAAAACTTTAGATGCGACTTTGTTCGTAGTGTTGCCAACTGTAAGTGTATTGTAAATCACAATTGCAGTGCCAGTTTGGAGGACCCCTAGGTTCATTAAAAGTTTGTTGTTTTTTTTGTGTCATAAAATGCATTTCTTTCTCATACATAGGGTACTCAGGGGCCCCAAGAGAAAGAGAGAGGTTAAGTTTCATTTCGTCATAAAACCTTCGTGTGGCGGGTGTATTTCGCCCCCCCCCCCACATCCCCCGGTTA
>NW_022171114.1:0-494 GCF_008802855.1 Photinus pyralis | reverse complement strand
TGATTCCCCCTCCGAATTACCGAAACGGATTTTGATTTTTTTAAATATCTCGTTTATTTACTAAGATACGGGGGGTGGTAAGTTTTCAAATTGTCACCCTGTATAAACTGTTCTGTAAAATGTGTTGCTATTTTTAGGTCGGAGGACGAAAAGGGTTATAGAGAAATTGTTTCGTTTTATGTACTATATTCTAAAGATAACTAAAATTTCACACTCCAGAATGAATAGTTAATATAGGCCTGGCACATTTTTTGCATCCAAGCCTACTTGGCTAAATGTTACTATTATCTATTAATAACTGTCACATTATAAGATAAGAAACAATTGTCTCTAAACTTTTTTGTCATATTTTTTAATAATTCAGGAAAATAGGTTACATATGTGTTGCTTTAAGTTTGTGTCGCTTTAGAGTACATAAATAGTAACATTGTTGTACAAGATTTCATCTTTTACAGTATAAATCATCCTTGAATAAATTTGAATTACCTACGTTA
>NW_022171113.1:0-95381 GCF_008802855.1 Photinus pyralis | reverse complement strand
CCACCAACAACACCTAACGGCCATGTGCCAAAATAAGCTTAAGAATTTTAACAATTTCATCATAAAACTATTCACTCACTTGGGAAAAAAATCAAGGAAGATAACTTGATCGTGACTAAAGCTGACAAAGGGAACGCCCTTGTCATCATGAATAAAACAGGCTACATATCAGGGGTTGAGACTTTTCTTGACTCTGATGGATTCAAACAATCCACAGTAAACAATGAAGCCTTCCATAAAAAAGTCAGAAAATTCTTTGTGAGTCATAAAACTCTTTTATTTGAACATTTTAAGATCACTTACCAAAGTTTAACTAATATGAATCCTTCAGTTCCGAGACTATACGCACTTCCAAAGATTCACAAATCCGGTTACCCTATGAGACCCATAGTTTCCTTCACTAATACCTCAGTGTCTAAGATAACCAGCTGGCTTAACTCCACACTAAGGAACAATTTAAATTTTCAATTTCCTAATGCCACTAAAAATTCGATCTCACTTGCCAAAGAGCTTAAACACTTCCAGCTTCATGACTCAGATATCCTCATATCCTTTGATATCGTGAACTTATTCCCCAGCATCCCTTTTTCAGGCTGTTTACAAATTGATAGATGAAAACATCACCAATTCCTTATTACCAGACCACATATGCTCCTTTATCTCTGTATCTCTCAAACTTTGTTCTGAACAAAACTACTTCTTGTTTAATAATAACTATTACATCCAAACTACTGCACTGCCTATGGTGAGTAATCTATCTCCTTTATTAGCTGAAGTTTTTTTGAAACCTCGAAACCAAACTTTTCCTATTGGACCCTATAAAAACCCATTTCCTTTTCTATGAGAGATATGTCGATCTCGTGATCTTCAGAGGTAACAGGGCAGATTTAGATGCTTGTTTCCAGATCCTTGATAATCTCCACCAGAATTTAAAATTTACTTTGAGATTTAGATCTCTCAATTTTCTAGACCTGACATTGACGAGAGGTATTTCTAATATCGAAATCGGCGTTTATAGAAAACCCACCACTACCGATCAAGTTATCCCTTTCCATTCTTGTCGCCCCCTATCCCATAAACTAGCTGCTTTTCGGTTTTTCTTCCACAGACTCCTAAGCCTAGACCTCACGGAACCCTACTATTCGAGAGAGCGTAACATTGTCTTCCAAATTGCTAATGCTAATAGTTACCCTACCAAGCTTATTAATAAGTTATACCAAAGGATGATGATAAAAAAACAACCTGTCTGTTGTATATTAATAGTAATTAGTAGTGGGTTGTGAAATAGTTACTATGGTTTTTATGTTCAATAAGAAATAAAGAAATCTGTCATATATAAAAAGAGGTGTATGTCTCGTGTTCTTTCCAATTCGAAGAATATATATTACTCTCGTTAGTTTCTTCCTTTTCTCAGACTAGAGAAGCTCCCAAAATATATGTTTCCTTACCTTATATTGGCACCTTTTCCGAAGTCATTGCTCGATTGCTCCGTCCCCTCAATGTTACAGTCCCTTTTTCGGTTAAAAATAACCTGAAATTTTAGTCAAAACCAAAAATGAGATCCCCCCTTATCGAGGTCAGGGGTTTATAAACTAGTGTGTAGAGATTGTTCAGCAGTTTATGTTGGACAAACGGGTCGTCCTTTCAAAACCCGGTTTTCGGAACACATTTTCTTAATCAAAATCAATAATCTAAACCTCTCAACCCACAGCCAAAAATCCTCTTTCGCACACCATATCCTAAGTTCAGGGCATTCATTTAATAAAGAAGTCTTCGAGATTTCACACTTTTGTAATAAAAGCCTTAAGCTCGATTTTCTCGAAATGAAGGGATCTACCACCACTATAAAGAAAGGCCTCAACACTCCCTGAATGAGATTTTAAATCTAAATAAGGATTTCCTTTTTTTAAACTGTGTTTAACTCAGATCCCTAATTTGTTTATAAATTAGTACGAGGGAAGGTTTTGTGTCTTTTTGGGATTTAACGACTCTTTGTTAATTTAGCTTTATTTTAAAGTTCGATTGCTTGCCTAATTCATAAATAAAAATATAATTTTCAAATAGTTTTTTTTTGAAATTTTTACTGAAAACCTTAGGTTTGCGCCACTGTGGACCTTCCCCCTACCTATTAACGCTTTGCATATAGCCAGGTGAGTATCATGATGCGCAAATTCCTTTAAACATCGAAAGACAATAATATTTCTTAGCAGCCTAATAGATGCATAAGCATTCTTTCTCTAAATGTATGGCTAAAAAACAATAATACCATATAATAATTTTACGGAATAATTTTATAACTCTGTCATATAAACATACCTATACACACTTATATTTTAGTTTCTTTAACTTCTTGTATCCATATAATTGGGAAACACGATATTTACAAAATATCTTTATAATTATCCTATAGGACCGTTTTCTTAACTGAAGCAATGTTGTCAATATTCTGCTTTTATAACACTATTTTATAATATTATGTCTTAAAGCAGAATTTTATAACAACTGTATAGTTCAATTACAAATCATTAGCAGAAGCGAAATATTTTATGTTTTAAGCACTATAAGTATTATCGAATACATAATTTGTATAAGATAAACGTGTATTTTCAATCACACTGTATAACAATTTACCCAAGTCTTATGAAATTAGAATTACCTGGGTAAGCACTCGGGCGGACGTACAGACAGCGTTTGCGATAGGTCATAGGCAAAGCGATGCAAAATGAATTTAAGATAATAATCAATGGTTTTGTTACTTAAACAGGTTTAGCATGCGCCCCCTGCCTTAGGCCGGAATTCACCAAACATTCTGAAACCTCCGTTCTTGAAAACTTCGTTTTGCGTAACAACTGGGTCCGCAAAACTTGGTTTTGTAAAACTGCTTTCTAGTAAGGTGCGCTGTTTGGCAACAGGGGAAACATACAGCAATCGCAATAGCTGATGACAGAATCTAACCTAGAAGTGAACGCGCGATTATTTATACCTCTGTTATTTATCATCAAGCTTTTGTAATGGCAAACCCAAAATTATGTGATGGTGAATCTTTGTGTAAGAAGAAGAGGGTGACAATCTTTCAGCCTGCGGAGAGGTTGTATTCAGTAGAACTGGTGGAGAAATACTTCAACGTTGTTGAATGCAAAAAGACAGACGCCAGTTCATCTAGAGCAAAAGTTCAACGTTGGGGACAAATTGCGGATGAGTATAACGCAAGGGCCATCTACATTCCACGAGAGGCCCAGACGTTACGAACTGCCTGGGAAAATATGAAAAAAAAAGGCTAAAAACATAATAACCAAAGAAAACCAAAACCGGCTTGCAACAGGTAAGCCAATTTACTTCCAACACTTACTGTGTTTGTAATGTGATGAAAATAACATTTGTTTGCAGGCGGCGGACCTCCACCTACACCCGAGAAGGAAGACGTCGCAATTCAAAAGATATTAACAATGTTACGGCCCGTAGTGCAAGGTATCGACAATGGTCTAGACTCGGACAGTGTTGGAAGAGGTGGGACTGCTTTTTTGATTTCATTACTTTTGGTACCTATCCCTTTATTGTGATTGCAGATGTTCTCAGTGAAGGTTTAACTGAAATTAAGGAGAGAATTGACGAGAACAATGTTGATAGTGATGATCTCTCTAATGTGGTACGCACACTCTGGCAGCAATAAGTGAATTGTTGTAATCTTTTCTTTTAGTTTTTGGTGGAAGAGAACACACCTGTGGAAGTGGAATTAACAGGAGATTGGAGCTCCTATACTCCTTCCATGCTTAGGACTCCAAAACCCAATATCCTTCAATCCACTTCCACCGCTCCACAACCATCAAGCAGTTCCAGTGGAACTAGGCATATTAATAGAGAAAGGTTTGTTCAAAATGACAAAAATATTTTTTTTATTTTAACCATTAGAACCAACAGAATACTCTTAATACGTTATTTATGTACGGAATAGACTGTACGTACCTACCTCTCTTCCTTAGGTCAAATCGACGACGGCCCTTTTTAAAGGAAACCGAAGCCGAGCAGCTAGCCCATGCAAAGTTAAAAACTTTATGCGGAACTTCAGAACAGGCATCTAAAGAGCACGAGGTTACAATGCGGATTCTCCTCCTCCAGGAACAACAGGAGAAACTAAAATTAAAGCAGGAAGAAGAAAAGTTGAGGCATCTGCAGTTGAAGACCCTTCAGGAAGAGATGAAGCTGGAAAAGCTTCAAGAAGAAATAAAAAATAGTAAACAATAAAACTAAAAACGTTTAATTTAAATGTTATACAATGCTGCCCCTCCTGTAACAGCCTGTGGTATTTCTTCCTGCCTTGCCCTTTCTGCTTCTTGTTGTCTATCGTACAACTCCTGCTGAGTTAATCTAAAAAAAATATTAATAACATATTATTATTTACTTTATTATTTACTCACATAGTAAAGTAGTTGTCAATAATGGCACGACGCCAGCGGTGGTTCGGGTTTTCTCTTCTAGGCGCAGCCTGTACTTGGGGATCATTACCCATCTGCCCCTGAGCCAGGAGAACATCCCATGGAGCTGGAAGATGAAGCTCATCATCATCATGTGGTACTTGCTCTCCTGCTCCGACAGCTATATTGTGGAGAACAATTGTGGCTACTATAATAGCGAAACAATTTGGGACAGAAACCCGTAATCCGACAGCTGTGACTGGGAACCGTCTCTTCCATACCCCAAACAAGCGCTCAATTGGGTTTCTTGTGCGGATTTGCGATTCATTATAAAGATTTTCAGCAGCAGTGTAACAGTTATCAAGAGGGGTCATCATGTAACGATTACATGCATAGCCGCTGTCCCCCACAAGCACAGCATCTCCATATCTCCCTTGTTCAAACATGGCTCTCCGAGAACAATTATTAAATATATAGGAATCATGGGTGCTACCAGGCCATCTTGCAACAATGTCCATAAATTCCAAATTTGCATTGCATATGGCCTGTACATTAAGGGAGAAGTAACCCTTCCTATTTCTGTACATTTTAGCATTGTCACCACCTAAAAAAATAACTTATCAAACCACATGAACCTATATTAGATACCAGTTCTTACCTGGAGACTTCGCGAGTCTAACATGAGTGCAGTCAATTGCCCCAACAACTTTGGGGAATCTGGCTTTCCGATAGAAAGTTGTTTGTGTTTTTAAAAGTTGATCGTCTGTCTCGGGAAAGAAAGCGTGTCTGGGTCTCAATAGGGCAATGGCATTACTCACTTTATGAATTATTCTATGTGCCGTTGGCTGGCTGAAGCCACCCAAGTCACCAACAGTTACTTGGAAACTTCCGGTGGCATAGAACCGCAGTGCACACAATAATTGATTAATCGGAGAGATAGAGAAATTTCTGAAAGTAATTATTATATGAATTGTATACACATACATATTTATACAAATATGTATGTACCTACTTACTTGTCTGTTTCATACTCAAGATGGTCCTCAATTTGTTGCAAAACATTTAAAGTCGTTTGTTTGGACACATGATACCTGGTTATAAAATCCAAATCATCCAATGTATGAATGTGATCCTCTCTTTCTCGAATCCATCTTGGTCGGCGGACGAGGAATTCGTCTTCACTATCACTGTCGTCAAACACCATAGCAAATATTCGACGCCTAGCAGGGTTCATTGTAGAATTGTCAAAATTTATAAACATGTCATTTGTCTACGAAACTAGGTTTTCGCTCTAAAACTCTCGATAAATGCTCAGTTACACGTAAACGTAGTTTTACGAGCAAACAGAGGATTTGGCGGATGGTGAATTCCGTTTTTAGCGAAAACCGCGTTTAAAATATCAAATCGGAGTTTTGGAAGTTGGTGAATTCCGGCCTTAGTAGTCAATCTACCCCTGTAACTGTTGCTTACGGATATTCTTTTAGTTAAATAGTTATTGTAACAATGCTTATTTTACCTAGATATATGGGACACCCCAATACGTGAAAAAAGCAAAATTCGCTTTTCAATCATTAATTATTACAGACATTACATCTTTTCGTCTTTTAGTAGCAGTTTTAACAAATGGACTCTACTACTGCAAATACAAATAGATCTACATCTGATTCGCAATTTCTTACAAGTTTACTAATACTCTCAATGAACAAATTTAATTATCTTCAAGTACACATCCAAGGATTTAATATGGCAATTACGTTAAAAGAACCACTACTGGAACTTTATTACTTTAGCTAGCAGTAGCCTTTTAGAGAGTTTATGGAGTTTTTAGCATTCATTTTGCATATTTATGCCGCTTATTTTCTCTTAAAACTATAATTGTTGCGGTAAGCTGAATACTAAAAGATACCTTCCATCCTACCGCGTGTTGTAGATTATATCCGTACCACTAATAATTCATAATTCTTAATCTACAACGCATTTCCGTGTGTGTAGTAATTAATATTAGCAGTAATTAAAGTTGCCGCTGGTTGGAAATTCTAGCAAATATTTGGTAATTTGTAAATTAGTTTCTAACATTACACAACGTGAGCCAAAAATCGTTATAGAAAGATGGTTGTAAAATCAATAACGTATTACGTTGTAGTGTGCAACTAGTGAATTAACAAGTTCCACATTCACGAATTATTAACGATAGAATTCCAATCTACCCTTACTTCGTAGTTAATAGTATATCTTATTTAAGCTGGGTTCTATCAGATTAACCCACCTTTGGTTACGAGAAGGACACCATATAGCCATAGTGGAGCTTCAGGAAAATGTTCGCAACGTCTTCCTTATCGATTTATCTTTCAGACAACGACGTAATCGGAAGATAATTTTACTCTGAAAATTTAATTAGATGTGTCTAAGGTACATCAACTTTCCTCAATGTCACTGAAACTTGCAATGTTGTTTAATTATTTTGTGTTCGCTTACAAGGGTCCACTTAATTATTACTAATGTCGCTTGATCGCATTATTCATGTACGTCGTTTGTAGATATTAACTTTACAATTCAAGTTTAAGTGTCGTTGATCCATATTATATTAAAATAGAATAATTATTTCCACATAATTTTATTATACCTACTTACTCTAGTAATGCGTTAAGAAACGACTCAGTTTTGAAAACAATGAAAAATCATTGGGGGTATGGTCGACATTTTTTATTCCATAGGATGCAAACGAAGCTATTAGTTAGAATGGAATAAAAATCCTAGCGGTTGCTCTCTTTTTTCTCACTAACTTAAGTTCATTTTAGTCTCTCAAAAAAAGGTATACGTTGAAATTTAGAGTGTTGGTGAAAAAAGCTTAAATAAAAATATACATAGTACGTTTAGACACCGCGTGTTTAACCTTATAGGAACGCTAAATAAACGGGGTAGCTACGACGATTGCAGGCTAAAAGCTCGATAGTTGATTTTTTAACCTCATTTTTCATCTGCTCGGTGGGCATAAGCTTATTACATTATTCAGTGCGGTCTATGAATGAAAACTGCAAATATTCGTACATGTATTTTTTGTCGACCTTTTCGGAAATTCACCAATCATCGCCAACGCAATTCTTCTATGTGCTACTTTTTATTAAACCCTAATCTGTTAGCGTATGTTAATTGCCGTAAAATATTTAAAGTGAAAATTATCCATATGAAAATTGAAATTTTCCGTATTACACGGCTATTTGCAGCTAAAGTTCATCACGGTACATCATTAGATTATTTTAATAAATGCGAACAAAGCAGTACGCCATATTTAGCTAACTTTTATGCGTACCTTTAAAACTTCATTATTTCTGCTCATAGACGGTACAATAACTCGATTATCATCACCTCTGTGAGGTTTTAACTGTATTTGCTTCTTGCAAGTAAGCCCAAGGAAACTTTGTACTATTAAATTTGATGTGATGTTATTAAATAATGTTCAATTATGAGTATTACGTGTTAAATGTTTGCGAAGTCATATGTATATGTCCGCTTCTCATCAAAATAACCCTGTTCGTGTTTTGAATTTCGACAATTGATTTTACAATTTAGAATATTGAAACTTAGTTCGAAATATTTCAGGGCATAGGAATAAGTATTTGTTTTCAATAATATTATCGCTGTTTATACAGCGTGAACAATTTCTAAAACAAACTTATTTTACGAAATAGAATGGGGTTATTGTGTTTGGTAAGCGAACTTGTTTATGTTGTATATCACTGACAGTCCTTATCCCATATTGCCGAGTATCTAAATCCTGCTAGTGCTAATAATCGGAATATAATTAAGGGATTAGTACAATTTCTGTGTACTATTCAGAAATTGGCGCTCTGATATCTGATATAAGTTCGAAATTGAAAAGCGCAGGTTTGCATGGAAGTTTATTTCATATATACGGGTACTAATGATGAATATTTAAATTTACTATCCAATTACATACCACCCACTTGTTTCCACGTGTGGCAATTGAAGGAAATCCTACTTACCCTCTGGTTTCTAAAGATAAAAGTCGTATCATACTTTTAGCAGGTTTAAGCATCCCGAAGGGCCACAGCAGATAATTTCGCAGAAGGACAAAACAACCAGACGTCAAAGTAATAGTATCATCCGAAAAAATACCTAAACGAATCGAAACCATTTTTTGTCACTCAGCTCGCATTCGGAAACCAGATTTTGAATCCGGCTCATATTCAATAGCACTAATCCTTGAACTCTTAAAAATCAACAGAAACGTAAGAGTGGTTCTAGGTGAAGAATGCCGTTCCATTTCCTTGTTTTTTAAAGTATTTGCTGTAACACCGACTACGACTTGCGCTCGGTGATTCTGAAAATTGAATCTGAGATTAAATCATGCTGATTCTGTAATTCATCAGTCTTTTCTCGGAGCACACGTTTAGCTTTAAGACACTCTTGTGAAATTTTACGAGCTCTGATTGACCTCTAAAGGGTCTCCTTCATCATTTATTTGCTCAATATGTACTTGAGTGCCATCTTGTTACTAATCTGTAACAGACGACACAAACAAACAAATAATAGGGGTGGTGAATAGCGCGGCACATAAACTATTGCGTAACACGATACACCAAGAACTTCATAACTCCTAAACAAAATGAATAAGTTTAGAAGCTACCGTTTTCTTAGTAACGAAGCGCCCAATTATTCGTCCATATATAATGGGTGGTCATCAAAGCCGGTATACTTCAAAGCGGAAAACGAGTGCTTCCTTACACACCCCGTGAAAAGAGTGAAAGTCTTTTGGGCAGGCAAACCTAAAACGACAGTAACGATAACTTTTGATAAACAAACCAATTATCAAACAGTGACATGGTTTATTTAGAGAGACTTTTTTGTTCAAGATCCGAGGCTCCCAGTGTCCCGAAGTACACCGACGGCACTCTGGTGTTCACTGCCTCCCCAAGACCCCGTACCTCGAGCAGAACATCTGTCCCCTTGACACACGACAGGACCTTCTCTAATGACCCAGACCGCCACACCTCGCAACATAAATGTACCGCCCAAACTGAGCCCCTCGCTGCAATCGCACATATGCCCTACCTTTCGACACCGTTTGTGGTCCTATAGAATGAGTCGCTCCCCACGACCATATTTGGCGGATCTAGACCTTGTCCCTCAACCGGTTGACTTACATATCCACAGGGCCGGCCCCAGGGGTGGGCGAACCGAGCGGCTGCCCAGGGCGGCAAATTTTAAGGGAAAACCAATTTTTGAAATTGAAGAAATAATAAATTACCTGTAGTATTTTAATATTTGGGGCGGCAAATTTGTTTGAAATTGAATAAATAATAAATTGTAGTGTTTTAATATGATCAAAAAGCCAGGAACAAGAGCGACAAAAACCAAAACTATAGAAATGATTAAATAAGTGCAAAAAGAAAAAAATAACAATGCAAAGGTTCACGTTCATGCGACGCCACCAGAAAATCCACAACATTCAGCAGACTGATAGCGTTAGCACAGACTGCAGACTTTGACTGATGATTAGCAGAGTTCGGGTTTCCGCAGTTTGTTGCACTTTTACTTTTAATCGCAGTCTGTTACATTACAGTTCATATCCATATGTGCCGTTGAGTCAGGTGATAATTGTATGTTCGTATTTTGTAGAAGTGTATACGCATTTTCTTTCTTTTTTAAATAAGTTTAGCTTAGTTACTGTATACCTTACCTATTATAGTGTAGGTACGCGTACTGTGTAGTTTCCGTCATTCCGTGTGTTAACCGTCGCCCGTCGGTTAATGATAAATTCAGTTAAGTAAGGTTGCATAAACCCACTTACTAACCATAGTGTTTCGTGCTATTTCGAAAATATCTGTTTTGTGCAAGTTCAATCATGGACGGTAGTAGAAAACGTCTCTCTGGTAGCCAGTACAGGAAAAAGAGAGCAGAAAAAGAAACTGAAGCAAAAAAACTTAAATTTTCTCTGGCTAAATTTTTGAAGCCATCAGACTGTCACGACGACGGTGATGAGAAGAACAATCAACTTAACGAGCTTACAGCTGCTGGCGCTCGCTATGAGTTAGACAACAGCCACCTAAGCCTAGGCCTGCCATCAACATCCACGTCTGCTGCCGCCCCCTCCGAATCCAACGAAAGTCACCTAGACCTACCATCAACATCGACGTCTGCTGCTGTCGCATCTGAATCCAACAACATTCACCAAGGCCTGCCATCAGCGTTCACGTCTGCTGCCATCCCGTTTGAGTCTAACGACAGCCATTTATCAGCATCCACGTCTGCTGCTGAAGACACTACCACTGTCACAGGTAACACTGTTTTTATCGATTGCGATTGTGATCCAGCAAAGTGGCCCATTAAAATCAATGATTTCGTTAGAACAACTTTAGTAAAAAAAAAAAGGGCCCCCGCCAAAATTATCTATTGCGGAGGCTCAGTTGTGCCCCAAAGACGATTCAAATCCTAGATTTACAGCTAACTACTATAGTTACAAGATGTGCAATGGGGAAACTGTTGAGAGAAAGTGGTTAATATATTCTAAGATAAATAATTCTGTGTACTGTTTTTGCTGTAAAATATTTTCCAATGTGAAAATTCATTTTACCGAAAATGGATATAATAATTGGAAACATATGTCTGAAGCTTTGTCGAGCCATGCTAAATCCCCACCTCATCTACAATCACAGCAAAAGTGGGTGGAACTTGCAATTAAGACTAGAATCGGGCAAAACCATAGACGAAGAAACGCAAAAAGTTCTAAATTCAGAAACTCGTCATTGGAAAAATGTAATAGAACGGCTTATATCGATATAATACAGTTTTTGGCACAGCACTCTCTTCCGTTGAGGGGCGAGTCTGATAAACTTTTTCACCATAACAATGGTAATTTTTTAAAACTTGTGGAGCTCTTTGGGAAATTTGATTCGGTTTTACAAGAGCACATTAGGAGAACAACAAGTGGAAATAACAAGCGGCACCACTACTTAGGAAAACGTATTCAAAACGAAATTATTCAGCTCCTCCATGACCAAATCCAAAATAAAATTCTAAACGCTTTGAAATCTGCCAAGTATTATAGCATAATTTTAGATTGCACACCTGATATTTCTGGGGTAGAACAGATGACCATTATTGTACGTTTTGTCGCTTTAGATTCCAGTTCAAAAAGTGTTAAAATTGCCGAACATTTTCTTGGATTTGTTCCTGTATTGGAAACCACTGGCTTGGGCCTCACAGAAGTTATTTTGCAAAAACTGCATGAAATGGGAATACCTTTGGAAAACATGAGAGGGCAAGGGTATGATAATGGGGCGAACATGAAAGGGAAGAACTTAGGAGTTCAAAACAGAATTTTGCAAATGAATCCTAGAGCATTTTTTGTCCCATGTTCTAGTCATTCACTCAATTTGGTCGTGAACGATGCAGCGAAGGCTTCACAGTTTGGAGTTTCTTTTTTTTCATTAGTAACAAAAATTTATAACTTTTTCTCGGCATCCACTCATCGTTGGGCTGTTCTGAAAAATCATATTTCTAGCCTAACGTTGAAGCCATTGTCCGAAACGAGATGGGAAAGTAGAATCGATGCAATCGCTCCACTCAGATACCATATTGATGAAATTTACGATGCACTTGTAGAAATCAGTGAAAATGAAAAGACTGACAAAATGGTTGCTCATGAGGCAAGCTGTTTGGCAAACCAAATCCGCGATTTTACTTTTCTTTGCTCTGTGGTAGTATGGTACGATGTTTTACTTCACATCAACGTAGTCAGCAAATCACTGCAGAGTATTGATATGGGGTTGTCCAAAGCTGTCGATTTGCTAGAAAAGACGGAAACCCATTTTAAGTCTCTCTGAAGTGATTTAAAATTCCAGGGCTATTTAACGGACGCAAAAGAATTAGCTTCAAAGTTGGAAATGGAGACACCGAAAATCGAAGGCACAGCACGAGCAAGAAAGAGGAAAGTAAAAAGACAATTTGGTTATGAACCTGAAGATGAAAGTGCGAACCTTGATCCAGAGACCCGATATAAAGTTGACTTTTATTTCAAAATTATAGACACAACCGTTAGTGCATTGACAGGTTTCACCAAATTAAAAGCCACAGTGACATCTTTGAGTTTTTATACGACGTAAGTAAAATTAAAGACATGGCTCCTAGCGATTTATCTGATAAATGAGACTATGTGACGCTTTAACATTTGGAGAGTCCAAAGATCTAAATTACACTGATCTAATAGACGAACTGAAAGTTCTTTCAACAATTGTGAAACCAAACAGTACACCTCTAGAGACCTTACAAATGATTGGTGAGTACGATTTCGCGCCAAACGTTAGTATAGCTTTAAGAATTTTACTTACCCTACCAGTGACAGTGGCGAGTGGAGAGAGGAGCTTTTCAAAGCTCAAACTTATAAAAACTTATTTAAGATCTACCATGTCGCAGGAACGTTTAAGTGGTCTGGCAACAATTTCAATTGAGCATAAAATAGCCGAGTCATTAGACCTAGAAATATTGTTACAAGAATTTTCTCGTGTTAAAGCAAGAAGAGTGATACTTCATTAAACAAATAGGAAGTATGTAAATTATTGATAGTGCTTTGACTTTTTAGTGACATTTAAGGGGGCGTTTGCACACCATAGTGGGTGAAAGTTGAACTACGAACATATTTAAACCATCTTGTCCACAGTTGCTGCCACTGTTAATACACGATACGATCACTATTTGACCCTCTGATTTGAACTACGATTTTCCAGGAATCGCGACCCTAACTCGGAAGATTAAGGTATGACAGCTTTATTATTAATTTTAACCAAACTTTTGTAATTCATACCGTTTACGCTCTATAAACTAAATTATTTCAATCTACGTTTCGCTGAAGGAAGAGGAAATGACGAGGGGGGGGGGCGTCGATCTCTGATCTCGCCCAGGGCGGCAAAATCCCTAGGGCCGGCCCTGCATATCCATATTCTTCCTCCAATTCCGTTAATCCCTTCACGGTTATTGACGGATATGGAACAAACACAGTAAGTGCTTCCGTTTCGTAAGCAGATGGTAAGTGATACAAAATTCCGGCAACTGTCACCTATAAATTTAAAACAACCCTGCGTGTGAAAACCTATTCAATAACTGCAGCTTCGTATGTGGACCAAAATCAGTATTGCAACCTAATATGGAAATACTCTGTAGATGCATACTGATTTCTATAGTAGTCAGAAATCCATGGATAGCATCGAATAAGAGACTTTGTTCACATATAAGCGTAAATTGTGAATTATAGCTACTTAGCTGTAAGGGCAATCCTGGAAGCTAGCCTCATCTATTCTAGTGCTACATAAATGAGTAATCACGCGTTATTCATTTTTAGTCTGGCAATGAAGCATTTTCCGTTCATTTCTCTAATTACTTTCAGTGGCGCACTGAGGTTTATAAATTTCATAATTAACGACCCCTTATTGATCCTTTCATGTTACACGATAGCGTGTTTTTGAGGTTGCCTAAATAATATATATCCTTAAAATCTTTATTTAGTATTTTCGAAACAAACATTTAACATTACATCAAATTTTCAAGCCAATAAATATTACCTCCCCGATCGTTTTTTCCCATTTAAACCTTAATGATACAGAGCGGTTTTACTCTCCATCATATATAATACACAGCGACCTTTTTACACGGTCGCATTCCTGTACGTTGAATAATTGGATTTTGATTATTTATTTCTCGGTAGTTTTAATTTAGGCATGGCAGGAAATCTCGTAGTAAACGGGGAAAAGTAAAGCTGTAATTAAATTGTGAGGGTTTATTATCTATATTTGAGAAATAGGGCTAGGGTGGTCTAACACGTCGTAAAACGGGTGAGGGCGTAACGACATCTATCTAGGCTGACCGCGTCGAGATTGAACCCGGTGGTATCAGAACGCAATCAATGTGTGGTATTAAGGGGTGCTCGTTGGTGACGTCTAACGAATGAGGTCAACTTTAAATTAAATTTCACTTGTAATATTACTGTCTGTATGGAACATTGTCTCCTATAACCGGAAAATAATATCGTTAGATTTAAGTAATTTTCTCAACCCGGTCGTGTCATGTGCCGTATAGATGATCCTAAAATATTAGACGTCAACATGATTTTCAAAAAGTAACATTTTAATCCAGGGAACGTTTTCTTGCACGAAAAACCTTTACATTATTCACCACCTGTCCAAATCCCGAACAGTTTGATTTGAAAAGTTGTTCTTTTGCGCACAGCTATATAGAGGTAATAATATCTGCGAAATACTTCATCTGTTGAAATACTGAAGCGATAATGTAATAGCGACACGTTTACTCGCTACAAGTGAAAATCTTTATACGCTCCATCATTTCCACCATAACAATCATAGTCGTCATCACAAACTATTCCTCCATGTAAGCAAATAAAAATATTCCAATAACCATATATTTACTTAATCAGTGTGTTCTTCTTTTAAAATCACATATCGGCTAGACAACCCGTGCAAATTAGCGTAACGGACTTTACGCTCTCTTTCAAAATAAAACCCGAGACAGCCACGTTTATTCTTATTTCTTGCTATTTAAGAGAAAAACCACTCAATAATAAATTCAACATCGTTGTTCCCCGGCCACACTCGAAATTCCGCACTGACGCCAAAACTGATAATCATCTGCATTGCTTATCTCGCACGTGGCATTGTTTATCGCAAAATCAATTAATTTTTGGCCGATAATAACTTTACTAACACCTGATCAGATAAAATATACCCTTATTTATGCGCTTTAAATTTATCATACAAACTAAATACGAGAAATAGAATTAAATAAATTAAACAATTACCGACAAAATTATCAATGAAAAACTAACATTAAAAATGACAATTCAACAACAAATGTTTCCCGTTCTGTGTCGATTTGAAATAAAGAAATTCCAAGGTCTTGTGAAATAACTCCGCTATATACAGAATGTCCCGACTACCAGTTCCGATATTCCCACCGAAATTACAGCACGTATTTTTACACTACAAGGTGTCTACGGCATTCTTTCAAACTAGAGAAACGACACCCCCATGTAGTTTACACAACAATACATAAATACTAAAATAATTAAACTAATCAATTGCAAAATTCCATCCTATAATTTATTTTATTTTATAATTATCACCCTACACAAAATCATACGTCCTTGATCGCGTATTTCAATAACTGAATATCAATAGGTATGTTTCCTATTGGATGTTAGATCCCCGATTCTCCTTTAAATTCATTTTCTTTTAAATTCGCTTTCAAATTGCCATAATTGGAAAAAAACTCCTAGATCTTTTATGGAGGTCTCGACATTTTTTACTCATTGAATATTGGAATTGCGCCCGTGTCTTCTTTTTAACATATTTTTGCTAATTTATTTGTAAAAAGGTAGGTTTTAATCTTACTTTGGCCGGCCGGCTGGCTTATAGAAGGACGAGTAGTGTACATATACTTACAGGGATCGTGTAATTAACAACTTTAGGAACAGAGCGACATGATGTGGGGTCGGCGACATCTGGGCGCCATCCCCGATCGTGTTATACTAACGTGGTGATTTTTTTTTGTTTTTTACAGTATGTAACACTGCAACATTTTGATATTAAAATTTAACAGGTGGTTAATGGATTCACTTTCTGCAATTGCTCAAACGAATGGGTAACTGAAAAACCCCAGACCTGACCACCAATCTAACCAGCCCACAAATTCACGCTGGTTGTTTCGCTCTAGCAGCGTAAATTGGTTCTTCTCGACGTAAGTGTGGACATTCCGTGAATTATTTTGAATTATTTGGTGGTTATCATCCAAAATAAACACCACACATCACACCAAACCACATATTCCAACAGTTATCTACTCCCTGCATCACCATTGCATCTGACATAATATTAAGCAATCAATTGACGCAAGCCTGACGATAGTACATACCGAAATCGATAGCATATAGAAAAAGAAAAAACAAATTAAATATATATTGGCAAACACCGTAAAATAACTCGTTTTGATCAATATTAAATCTAATATATAAATAATGGAAAACTTCATCAAACGGAATAATACACACCTTAATTTTGAGTAGTTTGAGTTTTAGTAGGTTTCAAGATTTTCTTTCCAATTGTATGTGAATAGTTTCAATTTAAATAGAAGATTATTATAATAATAAAATACTACAATTGTAATTAACAATTTCACAGCTCTTGACAATTTTTTTCAATTTATTGGATGTTTATAGGCAACACTTTCGACGAATTCCTATTACAATTAAGGCAACCCGCTTCGCTTCTTATTAACATGTATCCTTTACGTAGATGGCTGCCAAAATTGCTATTTCCTGTTGTAACTTTATTCGTGATGGTTACTGGGTGCATAAATGTTGAAATATTTTCAACATTTTATTAAGAAAATATGCGCCGTACCCGGCGTAACATTTTTGAAAAATGGCGCTATTAGGAATACAAAATGTCAAGACTTCCTAATAATAAACAGAAGCAAGGAACGGGAACTGTAACAATGAATTTATAAAACGTTTATTTCCGGAACACGTAATCCCTCAGAATGAAGGGGAAAAATGTTTGCATATTTTTTTACATTATAACGTTGTTTTCTTATTAAACCCTTTTTTATGCGTCTGTTTACTCTAAGATTAAAGAATTTAAAAATCACAATGACCTAAATAATTTTCAGCGCGCGTTCGACGTTTCGTTTACATAATAAAACGACGTCGTGTACAGTTTATGGGTAGGTAAATACATGGCTGGTAAAATGATTTTTTCTTGTAGCCACATGGCTACCGTATATAATACGTTTGAGTGAACATTCAGCGAGGAAATTACGCAATCCATTGCCTCCCATCTCTAAATTTCTTTCTTTCTAGAGGCTACACTGAAGGGTACCGGAGTAGTTTCCTCTCACGAAAACTTTCTTGGCTCGGACAAATATTACGAGGGATATAAAAGGCTTTTATATTGAAAATGTGTGAACCGTGTTGTAACTTACGGTCTGTTGAATTTTTGCACCTCAACGTATTACCGCGAATACTTCGATTTACGCTTTATAATTATAATATCTAAGTAAACGAATGGGTTGAATATAAAGGAGAAGTGCGAGAGCACGAAGCCCTCGTTATTAATGTTGCCGGTTAAAAGAAGTATCGCAATTGTATAAAATGTTACTACTTGCATTCAAAATTCTGCGAACAAAGTACGTCTACAACCATTTTGTATAGATACTTGCGGTTTTCACATTTCCAGGCGGAGGGTTTTATATAAATACTTACATTCTGTATGCGAGATTCCTTTTTATTCTTTATACGTGAATTGAAAGTAAATTGGAAAAGAAATTCCGTTAGAATTTATTTACTGATATTTCAAATCTAGAGCAATGTGGTTCCGTCAAAGATGTTTATTGTCCAAATATTGATCGAGTTAAAAGCTTTTGTGTCTTCGCCAATAGAACAAGACTGTGCTATCTGTCGGTAGCAATTTGTTTGCGATTTATAATAAATGAGCTACTTTGCTTTTATTGGTAAAATCAAACACAAAAATGAACGCTCTAAATGAAAACGCTGGGCTATGACCACAGAAGATCAAGGAGTATGTATCCGGGATCTTTTCAAAGCATCATTCTGAATTTTGAACTTGTTAACATTTCATCAAATGTCGACGTTTTAGATTATTTAAAGTAACTTTTAAAGAATAAAACTTTCCGTCTGTAACGTCCCTAACTATTTGGTCTATGTATCGAAGCCTCTGCCGTCTTACTCCTCTCTTGTCCTCTGACCTATCTTCCATAAGTAAGCTGTACTAATCCTCCGTGTCTGAGCACATGCTTTATCATTCAGCATATGTATGGTTTCGCCCTGCACTTTGACCCCCAAGTTAAAATCCTACTTTACTCGCTATTTATGGCGACAAAAAGCAGACCCCCCTCTGCATCTTGGCCACTGCCTCCTCACCCTCTACGTTAATCACCGCTCTCTGTTCCTTGTAGAGGTTGTAAATTATCCCATCAATATCAAGATCGATACGTTACCTGAATGATATCTTCAAATCAATAAATACTGTCTAATGCAGGTAATACATCGTCTGGTTTATTTATGATGCAAAAGTTATAGGTTACAATGTAAACAATATAAATGTAAGTTTCAAAACATGAAATAAAATACATCGTCTGGTTTATTTGTGATGCAAAAGTTATAGGTTACAATGTAAACAATATAAATGCAAGTTTCAAAACATGAAATAAAACACTCTCTCTACAATTTTAAAGTCTTATGCGCAAACGATATAACGAGTTGTTCAGAGAAACGCCGACGCAATTCAGTTGAAGTACGTATAAAATGTAAAAAAAAAACTAACCTGAGACAGCTGGTGTCTCCATGAACATGGAGATAAACGGCACCAGTTCCCACAATCACGAGCATGTGGAACGACGACAATGACAGGAGTATTACAACAAAGGTCTCCTTTTAACAGCTCTTTCATTGAATGCTTCATAAAATACCGCGTTTTAATAGCGAACATGAAAATGATGCCTTTCTTCGCCAAATACGAACTGGAAAGTAAGTCGATCAATGCGAATATTTTTTCCAAACTAGTCGATCGGCGTTTAAATATTGCTTCTACACGCAGGTTGATTGGAGTAGTAGAAATGTCAAGTGTAAATACACAAGAGCTTGATTTTTAATCGGATAATTTTATTTCTACACGAAAGTGCTACGGGAAAAACTAGAGATCAAAAGTGTGATTTTATCATGTGTTTTAATGAAGAGTTTTTTTTCCAGGAACCCGCAAAATTTGAGTGAATTAAAAATAAAATTATCCTCATTTAAAACCAAAATAATAATAATAATGGTTTTTATTGATTAGGAAAAAAAATGCCTCAAGAAAAAAAATGGTCTGGTTTGGTGATCGAGTGTATTTTAGGGAGATTAATAAAGACAGAAAATTTTACAACACATTTTTATCGCTGATATAAAGCTACCTAGCTTTTAATCACGCAAAAAATCATCTGATTGGTTAGAATTTCAAACAACCACCAAGCTGATTGGTCGAATATTAATGGAGTGTATTAATCGTTAAAAATTTCAATCTCGTTGTGTAAGCGGTCCGTGTATGGAAGTGGTATGAAATGTACGCATTCATTCGCAACCTCGCACTATACGACCGCGGCATTCCCACCTTTAGCTCAGCACCACGGACTACGCTCGGGTACGGGACACCTACACCGCGGGTGTAATGATCAGTGAGTAGTAGATCAAAGTAGTTATCCGCCAGTCAGTAAGTATAGTCAGTCAGTCAGGCGAGTACTTATTACCTAGTGACTTAGTGAGTCAGTGAGAGCGAACGAATGACGCTACGGTTGGAAGATATGGTTATAGGTAGACTTTATCCGCTTATTTGCCGAAACAGCGTTTGATCCACTGACAATAAGCTGCTTATCTACAAGACCAGAACAGAAATACTGTCTTCGCGTACGCCGCTCCCTCGTCGTTAAAGCTCCCCCAGATAGAGCAAAATCGATTCCTACGCTTACCGGTCAACGCGTCTGTACGTTAGAAACACCGCAATACACGAAGACTTGAACAGTATCCGATTTCATGAAGAACGCCGCAGCCAGGTTTCTTAAAACCACCGCGGGCCACCCGATTCCGGAAGTCGCGAGTACTTGGAACTACGATAGTGCAACGGTGCGAAGGCACAAACGGCCCAAACACGCACTGCAGGAATAACACAAACCAACACACGGGCCGTCTTCTGTCCCTTGCGATGAAATTATATCGGATCAAAGACTCGTGGTGTTAAAAATTATCTAATGAAGGCAGGTTGGATTGTTGATGTGTGGGAAAACACTTGTGGAACAATATTTTGCACCTTTTCCACTCAATATTATTAAACTCATAAACATACAACAAACACTCCTTGCGTAAGCGACCTCATGCGCCTCTCTTCATGATTAATGTCAAATCACGAATGAGCGTACTCGTAAATACGATTACCCGTAAAACCGCAATTTCCTCATAAGTTCATTTAAATTTAAATAGACAATGAAAAAATGTAACTATTCCTTGTAACGGTTGGTTGCAATCGTTATATACACGGTAATTCAAGAATATATATTCATTCTCAAGTGAACTCTCGAAAATAAAGTGTCGTAAAATGCCAACTAACAACTGGAAAACTATTCGGAAGGGGGAAGGGGGGGCGCATCTAAAACCGGAATTATTTATACTTGGATGCTTCGAAAAACACTAATGACTATTACTAAATTGTATATTTATTTTTCTAGTGGCCCCCGTATATATTACGTACTCTCTGTTGACGAAGATATAAACGTAATTAATAACTCTCACGGCGTCTTTCATTGTTAAAAGTTCAGTAGATTTCGATTCCATGTCACTTCAATGTTAAGATGATGGAGACGGAAGTTCAAACTGCAAGGAAATGCCTAAAAGGAATAGAATAGTAATATGACAACATAGAAACACATACAACCTTCGGAGAAAAAAGTTTTTAATACATTATCTCAAAGAATCACTTCTTGCAACTTAAATATTTACTTCTGTTTCTGATAGCAGAGTTGCTCTGTTGGCATAAAAATTTTATGGAAATGTAAATTTTTTATGTAAATATGTTAAGTTTACATTCAAAACGACAAGTTTATAAAAAAGTGAAGTATCTATCGGCATTCATTCTCTTTGTACAAGAAATTTATTCTCATAGCAGCAAACTACAAATTGCCTTAAGCAATTAAAGATTATATCCTGAATTATATTTATGTAACAGGGCATTAACGGATTATGGTTTTCTTTTTCGGTATACGTGTTAGTAGTCTCTGTAATATAACATAATAAAACCGTATATTCACAACATAATTTAACTTTCGAAAACGGAATTTGTAAGTGTGGGCTAACTCGACATCGGTGTGTAGAAGAGCGCATTTGATGTTTTCGCCATTCGGTTTAGCAGTTCTTCGTCAGCCCAAAAAGTCGAAATACGTATGTTAACATGTTGCACAATTTGCAGGTACGAAATAATAGCCATTCATATATCATAATAAATATTCATATATTTTTTTAAATAACCAAAATAAAATATATAATAAAAATACAACTCCGCCACTGGTGCAGAAAAATATACGTTCTAAATAGCTTTGTTTTCGAGATTATTTCCCAATTTTCGCCCCTTTTGAGGGTTGTTTAGGGGTTACAGACATGGCGGACAACCGGTGGGGTTTGGTGGTATTTTAAGGACCCTAAAACTAATTTATATACCAAAATTTCACCTTGTCACTAATTTGTTCGCGGTTAGGCTGGATCGACCCTGGGCTAAATAACGTGTTGCTGAAGATCTTATATTGAAGCAGTTATGTTTTAAATGAAACTGTTCAAATTGACACACTGTATAAAAGTTACTTCACGGGCATTCTGCTTTCAAAATAAACTTTATACGGGGTGGCCCAACGAAATCGAAACAGCCTGAGTAACTCATGTATAACTCACAGAGATGTCAAAAGGGCCTTCCTTATTTTTTGGGCAATATTGCCAATTCACGAACTCCGATCTACAAATTTGATAAAGAATCCACCTACAAAATTTCATCGTAATCGGTCCATTCGTTATCGAGATATCGTGCTAACGGACGGACGGATAGACACCGCAAAATTATAAACTCGCTAGGAGCTCGTTAATAAAGTTATAGCCATGGATGCGTTACTTTTCAATATAAATTCATTATGATAGTGCCAACTCCTTCAAGATAAATACGTATGTCTAATGGTTACGGTTTCTAGTAATGAACCGCTCGGTTTACTGCATTTATTATACAGCGTGTTCGTTATATATGTTAGCTTTCACGGAGAAACAACTAGTCACATCAAACCCAAGTGCTAATGATTGAGCTACTCTGAAACACAAAATGTAAATGATCCACACCCGCCAAGTTTTATAAATATCAAAAGCTACTATATTTAACGTTTACACACAAAAAGTCCATTTTTATTTGAGTGCGTCTCTAATTATTTCTTCACTAAAGATTCACGAGCAAATAATGGTCCAAAATTTGCGAGTAATTTTCTACTCGATCTGTTACTCTTCCAGATATTCTTTGGCATTCTAGGTGGTTTCCATATAGATTTAAGAGTAAATTAAAAAGTACTTGACGAAATAAAATCTACATGTGGATATAAAAGGGTTTTAGCGGCTTAAGTCCGTATTCATTAGATATCATATTAAATTCACGTATTTATTTAAATTTTATATGTAAACGCCGTTCAGTAGCAAAAATGCAGAACTTTTAATAATAATAAACGAAAAAATCAGATTGTTTCCTACAATTACCATCACAATATTAAAATTTATCGCCGCAGATCTACGCTCCTGCCGTTAAGTGCTGCAGTGAGATCGTATGCTCTTAGATACAAAAAATTTACGGTTTTCGGCAATTTCCCTCAGCTCCCAGTTCCAGCATTTAATTGTAGCTTTCTTTGTTGATTTTTACTGCTCAAGGGTTACAAATCTTAGAAGTATTCACATCTCCTAAAGTAATGGACCATTCAAAGTTGTACGCGTATTTCTCCTACGAAAAGTTTTTAGTACATACTCTGCGCGTATAAGTAAATGTAACGCGAGTTAAAGGAGTTTTAAACAGTAACGTTAGTAAAACTATGTACAGATGTTTGAAATTAATTTCCAAGATAATGTAACCCCAACACATAACATTTACCAAAGGTCCATAGTTCAGAATATTATAACTATGTCGAGAAGTTTCTACATATTTGGTTTGAAATGCCAAGCTATTTGTACAAATTAGCGTTACAAATTTTTTGCGCATTATATTTGGTAAATTAGTGCTCCGAAAATAGGATTCCATTCAGTGAGGCTACCACAGTTACCCTTTGTTAGCTTAATTTAACGCATGAAGGGGAAATAGGAATAGAAATTATTCAAATTTAACAGCTAGTATTTCAGTATGGGAACGGTTCAAAGAATTGGCGGGTCGGTGGAATTTCAAGTGAAAACAGCTTTAGCACAGCATAGCGGTTGCTAATCTCCCTATTTATCATTTATTATCAAGTCACGGTTTTACTAAACAAAGGCTTTTATTAACTTAATATGCTAATACGCTGAAATATCTAAATATTTCACCAGGAAAGTGGTGGCATTTTTATTCGCCCCTTTCAGTCAATATTAATGGCGTAATAAACATTTCGTTATTATCTTTATCAATCTCTTGTGAAAAATAAGATTAAGTTTCCCCCCTACATTCAAATAAGTTGACAAAATGCCCTACACGTAACACTTTCATGATTGTTTATTCATTTGTAATTTACACGTGTCCACACGAGTACAGTCAAACTTGGGGCTGAAGAGTGACTTTTGGCTTGGAAAAAACATACATCCACCAAAGAAGTGGAACTACAAGAAAATACTTTTTGATTAGGTTTATATCTTACTTATTGAAATCTTTTATTGTCTCCAAGCTCCAAATTGAGGGTTTACCCCACTTGCGCATGCTCGATCTGCCCCAAAAGCGATATCATCGATATTCTGTTTAATTCGGATTCCTGGTGCTTCAAAACGTGTGTTTCCGTTGTTACGTTTGTGACTAAGAAGCTTTCTTAAGTTTATTAAGTTTTCCTAGAATGCGTTCGGAAAATATTTCTGTGAGGGTAAAAATACCACACGAAACATCGTCTATTATAGATTGATATTTATTTTGTTGCAATGTGAAGAAAATTTGTAAGATTAGCACCTAACACTTTTAAAGTTAAATATAATTTGTTACAGTATTAGTGTTTATTCTAATTCTTCGCTGTCATCTCCTCATCCTCTTTCTCGAACCACTGGCGAAGAATATCCGGGTCAGACGTTGTTTCATGTATTTTGCTGCGGAAATGTTTGCCTGAAATATACTGCTGTGTTTATTTCGTCCGGCAGGATAAATTTTCGGAAATCCTAATTAAGATGGACAAGGGCAGTTTCCTTTTTGTGTTATTAACTTTCCTAATTAATTTTATTAATTGTCGTTGGTCTATGTAACGGCATGGAGATTATTGTGCTATACGAGAAAGCGGTCAAGGTTGTTTTTGTTTACATTTTATATAAAGGTCAAAAGTTCCGGGAATTTTTTGGGTCTTTATCTGTTATCAAATGTAAATGCTTAATTTAATAGACATGTCGATGTGATTTATCGCCTTTTCTGTGTAGTTAAGAGGAATGAAATTTTATTTTTCCTAGAATTTAAGTTTGGATTTATCTCTTAATGTCTGATAAGAAATTGATTTAGAAAAATAATCGACCTCAATTTTTGTTGGCCTAATAACGTGCGTTGATAGGATAGTCTTTGTTGTCAGCTGTGTATGATTGGTTGTTGTAATTTTTATATTCGGAAGAAGCATTTCGCCTTAAATAGGACGTTAACAAGAAAAGCGTCGCTTCTTGCCACGTTCAACCCAGAATTACGTTACATTGAAAATTTAAATCAGCTTTTTGCCACGCTCAGCGCCGCATACGCAAAGCATTTTATAAAATATGCCCCAACGTGTCGAAAATTACTACTGAAGTGTTTTCCGGGCAAATTAGGGAGCAAACGGTAGCAGCTACCGTGGAAAAACCACAAAATTTTCAATTAGGAAAAATACATCATCTGATCAAATAAATTAACTAGGTATCTCACAAGTCCTAAGTAACCGTACTTATTTTTTCCTAAAAGGTATTATTATTTAAAATTTCGCTTGAGAAACGCCCGAAAAATAGTAATTTGTATGTCGCAAAACTGCCTCATAATTGATTAAAGTTGTATATGGACAGCACCTAAACATTTTTAGACGAGCCGATGTTTTTTAAGAGTACAAATGTTAATGCGTAAGAATCAAGTTAAATCTTTTGTGTTTCATTATTTACATCCATCGAGCAAAAAATTAGATTGAACGTAACAAATGAGGTCAACTGCTGAAGAGTCGGAAATGCGCAAGGGAATCCAGGAGTAGCGTCACTAATGATCGGGTTTAAATATTAATGTTTAACGCTAGAATGGGAATGTTTAATTAGTAACGGCAATCAATAACGTTTCAGTAGAACAAAAAAAGGTTGTCGTCAAAAATGCGAGCCCTTTTATGTTTCGCGAAATTTGAGAGACAATTTTTCATAGTTAATTCTTCAAGCTTGGAATGCGAGTAATATTTTACGAGCGTTGTCTTTAGGGAATTTGGAAACCTGCACGTGACTACACTGCGCTCTAGTGAATCAATAATGTCTTTGAAGTCAAGTTATTCGCATTCACTCCTTAGAGGATTACTAGAGAAAATGTTCCTTGTTATCAATTCCTTTTCACGGTATTTGACAGACAATTGTCACTTAAACATAATTGTGAGAGTTAAGAGCATTACTTTGAATTGTTTGTGAAGAATATGAAATTTTCTTAGAAGGGTGCAAAGATCATTGTTCTACTTCTCCCGAATTTAATTTAATGAATGTTTACCGAACTTGTTTTAATATTGAATGTGTACCTCATTTTGAAGCAAGTGGGTCAGGAAAAATTGTATCTGACCTAAAATATTGCTCGGGCCAGTCGAGGAAACGAGCACGATTTATACAGAGTATACATAATGGAAACTTTCGTAGATGGCAGCCAGATTCTATGTCATCTAGATTACTTTAGAGAACTTTTACAGGCTACCCTGGATGTTGGGATTTGAGATAAGAAAGATATTTTATGCTACATTTTCACCGAGGATTATAAAAAGATTATATGCTAATTGTGGACATATATGTTTTTGGCTTTATCTTTTGTAAAGTGCAGGCTTCAATTTTCCTATAAGCGCTAGTAAGCCAAAGTATAAAGTTTCTTTTATAATTTTTTGTGCCGCACCGACGGTGGAACGTTAAAAAGGTCAAGTACGGGTTAACACAGGAAACGGTCTACTATTTTGTAAGTGGAAGAGGGCCAAGTAGTGTTAATCTTTGACATAGGACAGTCAAGTGGCTACTTATTTGCTGCTGTTTCCTGTTCCAGTAGTAGCCTCATTCAGTGCGTGCTTTCAACAGAAATTACGAGTTTTCCTACTACCGAATTTAACAGGGTTTCCTCGTGTGGTTTTCTCTTTGTGAACTTTCGGGAAATAACATAATTATTATTATGAGGAATTCGCGCATACGAAAATACAGTAAAAGCTTTTTCATTGAGTTTTTTCGTGTTTTATATTTATTTTAAGGTACCTATTCGAATGGAATTTTTAGTCTTTATTCGAATATATGTATAAGCACACATTTTTGTGCTACTTATCTATAAAGATATTTTGTATTCCAGGTGGAACTACCACTCACGTTCAAGCAATTGTCAAAGGAAAAGCGCTCCTGCCATGCGATCTCACGTCATCGGCACCCAACGACAGCGTAGTTTTGGTCGTTTGGTACAAAGACGAACACACGCCAATATACAGGTAGATTGAATTTACATTTAAATATATCGGCGTAGATTAACTAGAAATGAGAAGAAAAAAAATGAGCAATTTATATGTATTAGGATCCCATTACAATTAGAATTGCATGCATAATACTGTCACAAAGGCCCCGCCCAGTCGATTGCTTTCAGTTACTACATTAAACAGATTCAACCAACCTAGATTTCCCAAAGGGAGAATTTCGCTTGTTACTTTCGCTCTTTTTTCTGTTCTCGCAATTTCTTGTATCAATCTTGAAGAAGCGTTTCTAACCGCAAAGTGGATTATGCGGTCCCTAGAAAAACTTGACATTCCGAAACTCGTTCTAACCTGGATTTTCAGAAGTCCACGAACAAAATATGAAACAGAGATTGTTATCCTTGCCTGACCAACCGTCCGTCATTTGACATCCTATCCTATATTTATCTGCGAGGATAACATCTGGACATCTACGTGATCTGCAACGTAAAGCGTGAAAGAAATTCAGCGGAACTAAACAGATTTACTACGTACATTTGGGCGTACATGTTAATTACAATTCCGCCGATTTTTTTACGCTCACGTCGGAAACCTAAACGTCGTAAAATTAAAATTATTATATTTCCTTTTTGGCACCTATACTTGTATCCGGCTGCGCCTACCTTTGATATACGGCGACCGGTTAGGTTTATACGCCCAACTAAAATTGATAGCCGTTCATTTATCAAAGATTTCCTCAAAATGAAATGCACCCCTATGAAAAATAAGGCCGGTAGTTAATAGTCGCGTTCTTTATGTAAGCTGCGTGCGTAGCGGGGCTTTAAAATCGTTATGGCTCTGTCTGTCAAAGATGGCAACGTATTTGGTTTATAGCCTCAGTTACGAGCTCAGATTATGTGTAATATGTGCAGGGAACTTAAAGGACTTTAGAATAGTTGGACTCATAATGCATTTTTAAATTTCCGTCAAATTCCGTTTCAATAGTCCAATCATTTAAAATTATTTCGTGGCACTTCTAATAAAAAGTGAAGACATTACATTATTAAACACTTGCATTCATAATCCTTAATTTTAATAGCTTACAATTGAAACGGAATTGAACGTGTTGTAGTTGATATACTCGTACATACAGAATTATAAGTAATAGAGAAATAGTTTCATGGGATCGGATGATAACATTCACAGGATCATCTGTATGAAGGCATATTTTTTGTATCATTTCATCAGTTTTATAGCGAATTAGATAAACCAACAGTAGTGCACAATGATGAATGAATACAGTCATTCGTAACCAATCGTATACAATATGTGTCATAATGGTGTGTCACAAAGATCAGTTTTGGGGCCAATTTTATTTCTTATTTATATTAATGATCTCCCATCTCGCAACATTTGACATTAACCCTTAAACAATCTATTTAAACCTAGTCATATGATTTTGTTTACTACGTAGGGTCTTGCCAACGAGGTCATTTCTGTTTGGCTGACATTTAAATATTGCTATATCAACAACTGTATATTGTACTGTATGTAGCGACACCTACCCCCACGCAGGTATAACCAAATGATGGTATTGGATATTGAAGTAACCCTAACGCCGTTGTACGGTCGTTGCTAATTTTTTGCTTTGCTAATCCTGCAGTTTGAGTGGCTTTAGGGCCTATTTTAGGAAGGGTCTTTCATTTACAGAGACCATTAGACATACAATAAAAAATTTTCACTCGTCAATGTGGCCATATTATTTTTTATGACCGTCTTACAATCGTTATCTAGAAATCTAATGCAAATGCGTTCCCGAAAATTTACGTTAATCTCGGGTTTATTCAATGAGCAGGTTTCGGTTTCCGTCAAAATATGTGATGCCCTAAATTTCAAGCTAAATTTGGGCTTTTGATAGTATGAGAGACTAAACTGAATAGTTTTTGAATTCAGTGTTTTAGACTTTTGCCAGAATCTAGGTAGCCTTCAAAAGTGCAATCTCCTTTAGTTCTCAAAATATCTTCGAAAACAAGCAGTTTAGAACACCCTGTACATCCCTTTATCGTAGCGCATCTGCCATAGCTCCAACGTAGAGACTATCTACTGCAAAATTCCTTAAAACTAGTTTAAAGCCGCAAAAGTGAGTACGGATGGATGAACAAAACCAAACATATTTTCTTGTTTATTAAAATGGGTCAAGAAAATATATGGCTACTAAAATAGTATATTAAGATACAAGTGTATAATGAAGTCTTTAAAGCACGCGCAACGAGTTTAATGGCACGACGCGAGGCGGAGTGCCTTTAACGTTGCAAGTGCTTTAAAGACCAATTATACACGTGTATCTTATAGTATTTTTTTTTATTATACCTGCAGTATAATTTAAAAATAGGAAATACAATATAAATCATATTGACGTTATACTGGAATACATGTCTAATTAAGTGGACCGGGTGTTCGTAACGTCACGATTGCCATGCATTGCCGTCACTTGACGTTTGCTTATAAAAATCATGGTCTTTGTGAATAAAACGATTTCCGTAATACACCGTCCATTAAATCGCTTGTTGTAAAATCTAAACAAACGTTGGTAGGTGTAAAATCCAAATCCAGTAAAGCCTTAAATGCATCGATGATGCTGGCATATATGAAAGAAATGTCAAAGGTATTTAAATCTTCTATCTTTTGGTGCATTCATTCAAAACTTCAAACAATGCTGCGATTAAAAAGTGGATTTCACCCAGACGACAGTTTCAAAAGTCATACTTGAAGTATCATTACTTAGCAACTTTAAAGCACGTGTGTTTTAATAGTTATTTATGCAATGAGTGTATAAATGAGGCGTTTTATTGGTGAGTGAGATGTTTAAATTCGAACGAACCAATAATCGCCGATTTATACATGAATTGCATACAACGTTTTTTCGTCGACTTCACTGGGGTAGGTAATTTTAAATTCAACTACAAGAAATTACAAACGAAATTATGAGCTCCGACGATTTTTCACTAAATTATAGCTATTGTCGTTGCTATGTAATGTGTTGTTTTATGCTGTACCGTCAGTCCTCGTAATCCCAGTGAAAGATTATGTTGCTTGCTCTGCTGCGGAGGCGATTTCAACATTATATCCACTCAAATCAAAAGAAACTTATTGGAACGGTTTCGATCAGTTCGGCAATTGATGGAATACAATGAATTTGAAAGGAGATATTTCCGAAAATGTCATGTTGACATTTTACCTTGAAAAGGTATGTGAAATCAGAACATAATTAATTCTTTTGCAAATGTACTAAAGTACGTGTATTAACAGTGAAAGATATGGAAATGTTCATCCCTGTGGTCGACGTACTCAATGTTGAAGGAAAATAACTAACTGAATACCTTAACAATACCTTATCCGAGAAGATACACATCAGGATATGCTTTGCTGAGATCTTTGGCGACCATACTCGCTACTGATCTCACTACATTAAAAGCGAGATTAAAATGGTTGGGTGGATGGAAGTTCTCAGCTGATGCCGAAAGTGAATTGTTATATAAATGTCATTCCCTTTAATAAAATGGTTGTTATGTATAAGTTGTTGCTAACGATTAATGGTTGCTAACGTATAATGGTTTCTAACCATTAATGAGCTTCATTGTTACACCTGTAACTAAGGTGTAATTTATGTTGTTATCGAGAGGTCGACGAAAAAAGCCTTTTTTCGCACGCATTTGAGTGTTTAAAACGGAGATTGTGATTCAGGTATAATAAAAAATAATTTAGAGACTGATTTGGCCATTAAAAGGATTAATGAACTTAATACACTGACACACTCTGTAAATAATGCAAGTTATTTTCAATTTGAATTCGGTATACCTACCTCCATTTGTAATTGAAGCTCAAGCCTTTTTTTGTTTAATTCTATAGAAAGTTAACTTGAACGCTTTAATTTATTTCAGATCTCGACAAAGAAATACTTAATAATTTAAATAATACGTGGGACCCTGAACAAAAAGAAAATACAACAGGACTCCCTTTAAATGAGGCAATGAAAGAGGATACACAAATCTAATTCATAACACTCGAAGTAAAAGTTGAAAACTTCTTCAAACAAACTCAGACCATTGAGAATTACTCTTGCAAGCAGGAAAACCGCTTTTGAAGTAATATGCAATAAAAGAAAATTGGGATCTCTGAATAAGCTAGCCATAGGCTTGGATGAAACACCAATTCAATGTTAATTTTGTTGAGATAAAAAAACATTAAATGAAAGAAAAGGGGATGAAAAATTGAAAAGCGAGTATAAAAGCTTGTTTCAATCATTTACGTACTTAAAATCCAATGAATTATGAATTTGTTTATGCGTTTTAGCGGAGCTTATCACTACATTAATTAAACAGAAGTTCTACCAAGTTTTCAAGAAAAGAGAAGGAATAAGGTTTTTTATGGTTCTTTTTTTCTTTTCATTCAGATTAATTAACGTTCCTACAAACGAGTTAGTCTCGAAAGTTGTGGCTTGTTGAAAATATTCTATCGACAATCCGGTCAAATTGCATCTCAGAAATTAACATAACAAAAGATCAATCGTGTGTTTTCTTTAGTACTGCGTTTTAAGCTCAACAGTTTTTCTCAACGTTTTTATTTAAAACTCAATCGATGGATTTTTTTAACGTATTATTTTAAAAACGGGACAGTTTCTACCGCCAACATAAAACCTGATTTTCGGTTCTCGGTAGGGTAACTATTAGCATTAGCTCTGTCGATTTTATGAATAAATTATACCAAAGGATGATGATGAAACACAACCTCTCGTTAGTTCCCTTTCTCAGAAGCTCTCAAAATATATGTTTCCTTACCTGATATTGGCACCTTTTTCGAAGTCATTGCTCGATTGCTCCACGCCCTCAATATTACAGTCTCTTTTTCGGTTAAAAACAACCTGAAATCTATCTTAGTCAAAACCAAAGATGAGATCCCCCTTATCGAGGTCAGGGGTTTATAAACTAGTGTGTAGAGATTGTCCAGCAGCTTATGTCGGACAAACGGGTCGTCCTTTCAAAACCCGGTTTTCGGAACACATCTCCTTAATCAAAAGCAATAACCTAAACCTCTCAACCGCCAGCCAAAAATCCTCTTTCGCACACCATATCCTAAGTTCAGGGCATTCATTTAATAAAGAAGACTTCGAGATTTTACACTTTTATTTTATTACTTTTTTTACTCGAAATGAAAGAGATCTACCACCACTATAAAGAAAGGCCTCAACACTCCCTGAATGAGATTTTAAATCTAAATGATTTCCTTTTTAAACTGTGTTTAACTCAGATCCCTTTGTAAACTACAGTTTCTTATTGTATTCCTGTTACAACTTCTGCCTTCAGCAGTCAGGTTTCCTTTAATGTGTTTAGCCACTTATTCCCGCGAGTCCCAACGACTGGCTTTAGCAGGTACAGGGTATTTGGTCAACATTTAATTTTAGTATCTCTAAAAATAATAGCCTAATGCAAGCTATGTTGCATTCTTTTACCTTTCTTCTCATTTCGTCCCTTCACCTTGATCCCGCCCCTTCTCCTTGCTTTTTCAAATTTCCCGCACCCCATTTTGAGTTTTGGGATTTGTAATTGTGTCACGAACACACCAAATTCTGAGTTCCATGTTAGTTAGGGCAAGCCAAGGGGTAGTTCATAAAATAAAAAATTATAAAAAAGTGATTGTTAAACCAAAATATAAGTAAATTTTGTGTTCGGTTCAGTTGTTTTGGTCTTTTAAAGTCATTTTTAGTGACGACGAACAGACTGACAGATTACTTTCAATAATTTGTAGGTCTGTCATATTGAAACACTACTGTTCCTTTGTGTGTCATACGGGCATCCACATAGCAAAATGGTTGAACCTAATCTAAAGTGAGGCCATAAATCACTATACCATCAATAAATGTAATAAATGCTGTAGGGCTAGAATCTTTTTTAAATAAATTCGTTCACTTCAGTCAAGTATAAAAGGGAGCGGAAGTTGAACACCTTGACCAATTTTGTTAAAACGTTGCAAACCTAAATTAAGTGACCCATAAAATTAGTTTTCCGTGCTGCTGGAAATTCTCCAAACAAATTTATCGATAAATCTTGTTTCTTGTCATTCATTTATAGAAACCAGTATTACATTATCTCTAATAGGTTGAGATGTTGTATAAATTTGTGTATGTCCAACTCGCGTAATTATTATTAATCGTCATGATGTTCATAGTGCGCGAGGGATGCACAAATTATTTTCTTAGTCTTTTGCTTTTGCACGGGGACGCCTAATGGAACTCCTTTTGAGGTTACATGCTTTCAGGTGTCTGATGAAAATATCAGAAAGTCATGCAAATTATGAGGCTGGCTTAAATGTCTGTAAAAGCTTCATTTAGCCGTAGATGGACACGTCCATTCCATTTGATAGAACATTTAATAGTACATCACAGTCGCAGGATTGTATATTTTATTGACTATTTTTATTTTTAAGAAACTGGGATGCGTTTACAATTGTATCAATAAATTCAAACAAATAAAAACAGAAGGTATTAAAATGTCCCAAGGTGCAACGAAGGCTAGGCTATTGGTAGCAAACTCGAAATAGCATCCGGAACGCAGATGACGTCTCTGCCTTTTGTGAGAAGTTTAACGATTCAATCCTCCGATGCCAGTCATTTTAATAATAAAAAATAAGGATTAAAATTAGCTAAAGGTATAGATTGTCATAGTCATTAGTCACGTGGGATGCGTCCTCCACAATATTACGTTTCTGTTGTCTAATTGCATTCATCAAGTACTATTATACGCCCTCGTGTTATATACTTTACTCCAAAAGTAATTAACGAAATACTGCTACCACAATTCGTAGCGAAACATATACGCATTCTGATATAAAAAGCATAAATCAAATATTGCAGATACTAGTATATTAGAAATAACCAAAGATTGCAAAGTATCTTGAAAATCTAGTCACGACGTTGAATTATGAAGTACGGAGTTTGGATAACTTGGAAAATTTAATATACCGGAAAGAAGATATATTTATATATCAAACATAAACGTGAATACTAAACGAGTAGACTGAACCCACCCAATTGTATTAATACTGAGAGCCTTTGCTTGGAATGTAGCAAAACCTTGTAATGCCACCAAATATGCACTAGTTAATTAAAAGTGTAAAAAAACGGTGTCGTTCTCTTCATTTACATTTTAATACAAGGCACGGGGATCAAATTCAATTATGAGAATGTATGTTAGTGATGGTTTAATTACTTTGTAAATTGCTTGGCGCTTATTAGTTTATTCTATCAATATATTCAGGTATTGATTTGATTCCTATCGTAATTTTTCGTTGTCATTATGCTTGCCTTCTATGCAAACGCCTTTTTAATCATTCATGTCAGCCAGTCTGCGTCAATACCTAATTTCATTACTGACAGAACTCACTTTTATATTATGAAAATAACATTTAAAATCCTTAATGTTTTAGGGAAAAAAAAATGTAGCGTTATTTTCAGATGTAATTCTCATGTAATCTACACCTTAAATTCTTCCCCGTTCCTACCATTAGACTGGTTCAATTTTCGAAGTTTCTCTGTCCTAGGAGCATTTCAGACAACATTTGGCCAACAAAGCTTTTTTTACTAATTGGTACCTGCTGAACACGAATATCGATGTTGGCACCTCGAAATCTGAACAGGAAGTCCAGAATTCAAGATGGCGGCCAATTTCCGAAAATGTTGATCTTTTCATTCATGCGACCGATTTTTTCGATCTAAAAACGAATTTATTAATGTTATTCCTGACGTACGTCACGATAACAATAGTTAACTATTGTTTTAAGAATAATGTAATAGTTTGTTTAGCGGCAGGATGCATAAAATTACCTAAGAATTACGAAATTCCTAGCTCTCCTTGCCAAAAGGAGTACTTGCAAAACGATTGTTTCTAGTAATCCTGACACTTATAAGTATTCCCGACATACGTTTATATTGCATAATGCTCCTTACAAAGTTTTGATAACTACAATCTTTCGAATTTTACGTTAATTTTTAAATAAAAAAAATTAAGGAGTTCAACTAAACTGCGGTGTTTCGGAAGATTCTTTTTGCTAGGTATTATCGTTACTCAGGATATATTATTATAATTAAAGTATGAAAGCATAATATAGAAAAGTGAAGACAAATTTATTAACACCTTATTTTCATGGTGTTAGGTCAATCGTCTTCTTAAGAATATAGGTAGTACAAATCAATTGAGCCTTGCAACAATGAAGTTTTGACGAGCAATCCTATTTTCAACGACAAAGGACGATATCTAGACCAGCCTTCGGAATTAATCTAACGTGAGAATGAAAATGTAGCCATTTTCAATTCTTTCTCCAGGAGATCAAGGATAGATATGCTAGTCTGAGTGACATTTCAGAGTGTAAGGTCAAAGAACTACCTCTTAAGATTTACACCTGATATGCTGTAATTATGGAAACGGATGAAATGCTAGAGAAGATTAGATGGAATCCCAAGAGAATGGAGTTCAGAATTATTAGATCTAAAGCTTCGCAGCTCCTGAAACCTGGCAATGCTTGTCGATACTCTGAACAAGTGAAGTTTCATGTACCTAGTTATGATACCAACCTTGTATAGTTTTGTCGCAAAGATTTTTGCAAAAGATATATCTTCTCGCTGAGGAGTATGGTACCCAGCGTGAACCGTAAAGAAGGGCGCTTTTGAAACATTCTCTGGTTCACATCCGGGTTCGGATATGGGAATTTGTAAATGTCTAGTGGGTTGGGTTGGTAGACCAGCCTTGCCTGAAACCCCCCTGCATAAAAAGAAGGGTCAAAAATGAATATATAAATAAAAATAAATGCATCCAAGCGTGGAAATCCACAACAGCAATGACGTGACATCACTTCCTGGGATAGCGTAAAAAGACAGGATATTCGTTACTACTGCTCTTGGCCAGTTCCTCTGCACATCATTATGGATAGGAACAAATAATATCTTTCTTGAAGTACCGGTCAGCAACCAAACTTAGTTTGGCAGTATTTTCTCGAAGTGATGAAGAAGCAACAGAAATACATCTGTATCTGTAGCGTTATCCTAGTCTCAGCTTCTAAGGAGGAAATCTGTGTCATCTCATGACGGTTACAGAAAACTTTTCTTTCATCAGTGAAGCCTCCAGCAATCACCAGTACGCCGTCAAATGAGACGTTAGAAAAACTATGGAATCATTATTTAAACATTTGTTCACTATTATTATTATTATTGTGCCGTACCTCCGTCAGGAATAACATTATAATCTCTTTTTAGATCGAAAAAATCGGTCGCATGAGTAAAAAGATCAACATTTTCGGAAATTGGCGGCCATCTTGAATTCTGAACTTCCTGTTCAGATTTCGAGATGCCAACATCGATATTCGTGTTCAGCAGGTCCAAATTAGTAACAAACGCCTATTTGGCCAAATGTTGTCTGAAATGCCCCTAGAACCTGTTAAACCGCTGCTTTTTATAAAAGTGAACCAGTCTACATTGGATATGACTGACGTACTACGGTCGATTTTTAAAATATATCCGTTTTATTCAGCTTCTCATGATACTCGGCTTAGAAGCTTATACAGGGTACTCAAAAGTTTCGCTTGTTTAATGTCAAAACATAATTGTTTTATTTTCTCTGGTCGACTGCAGACTGAAAAATAAGGGCACTTGGAATGAACTCACTACATTTAGAAAGGACGGTTTTTGTAGAAAACAAATTTATGCATCAATCTACGGTTATAAATTTTTTAATTATGGATCTGTTTTGATTTTAAGGATTCATCACAAAATAAAATGCTAATTTAGGGAAAGAAACTGCCACGCCCTGTGTACCGCCGGCTATCACAAATAATATTTTCGTTTTTTTTTTCATAACTGATTTTAATTTCTGTTTCCAAGTAGTCCTGTGGTGTATACGCTATTTTTTGTACTCGGGTAATGAGCTACAGCAATTTCAATGTTAAGTGCAAAATTGAAAAAAAAAATTTGTTTGTAGGATCAATATACCTTGTAGTGTCAAATTGTGACCGTATAATGATAAATGTCAGTTTGATACATTCTAGTGTAAAACTACGTTTAAAACTCTCTGAAGAACAAGCTATAAGGAAACCTACTGCCTCCCAAATTCAAAAAGATGTATGGAAAACGGTATAATAAGCGTAAAATATGGTGCAAGAATAAAAATGTACATATAAAGGTAATCATTAAATTGTGTTTGACAATTCAGTGTGTACTTTTGGTCCCTCTTCGCGATACTTTAGTCCCTTAAATGAATGACAAAATCGTTGATTTAGTCCACGGAGTACAAAAAATAAAATCAATGAAATACATACAACTGAATTTCATTTTTAGCGTATCTTTCTCAAAGTTGAAGCCATCCTAAAAATTCCAGTCCCAACTAATGTCCATGAAAATTCACATACGAATTGCGTCCACGTCCGGATGAATTTGAGATAGACCAACTTGTTTTAAGAAAGAACTATGTTTTTTGTCTGATGCTTCTGATACTTCTCCGCTAAGCTTGCACCTAAATACGTAGGACCGTTTAAGGTTCGTAGGAAACCGGCCAGGTGGATATACCAACTTAAAGATCCTGATAGTACTTTACAGCCCGACGCTTGGCATTCAAAAGATCTTAAATTGTATGGTGGTCCTGGGTATAATCCTGCAGCTTCTATTTTGTAGTGGCCTTTGGACAGCTATGGTGAGCCAAGGCTTACATTTAGGGTGGTTGGTTGAGAAATGACAAAACACATTGATTTAGTCCACGGAGTACAAAAAACATATAAGGCGCGCTTACCTTGAAATAGTTAGATGTCGAAGCCAAAAGTGAACTCAATTATCGCATCCAAAACCTGAAATCAATCAAAGAAAACCCACAGGGCTTTGTATATAATTAGTTGAATAATCTCTGAAGGACCTCGCTCTACTCGTAATCTGCTTTTATAACAGGCACGTTACCTCTCCAGAAGGAAGTGGCGGACTACAATAATTTAAATATTGACGTTCCAAATTCGATCATAACTTAACCGAGATAATAAAGATACTAAATAGGAACCAATGTTAAAAATTACTTGAATGTAATAGCATGTAACGCAGAAGGGACAAATAATTATGAATTAATACGCTAAAAAGTTACGGAAGTTGTCTCTTTGTTGAGGATCGATCCCTGATATCAAATCTCGTTCATGACCTGTTGACCCATTGCACAGCAAATAGCCGCTCGTTATCACTAGGTAGAAGATATGTCAAGGGCGTCAGCACTCGTAGACATGGTGAGCTTAATCCAAGGTTATCGAAGCAGAAATCGTATGTAAGGTAACGTATCCGGTATTTAGACTGGTACTTACAATTAAGACTAACATCAAAAACTAAAACCCTAAAGGAAATATCAAAGGTAAACCCTCCTTCGTCATAAAATGTGCATACCTCTTAAATAAGAGGACTAATTGTAGATAAAGCAGCAATTTTATTGTCGATGAAAAAATTGTTGTGCATAAATTACAGCGGAACTTAAAAAAAAGGTATACTTCAATTACGGAAAATGCAAATGGCGGTACTTAAAGACAGAAAGATAGGAGTTTTAAGGTGAATCCGTCCTAACAATATTTCCGGAATCCCCAAATTATGTATACAATCGCTAGAAATTAATAAATATGGACGATGGCAATTAAAATTCCATGCATTCTAACTAACACCGCTGCTGTTTATTCAAACGAATTGAACTTTAATTACGGCTCACAAAAAAAGAGGAAAATGAATGAATTCCAACAATAGAGGGAAAAATTACATATCAGGATCTTTCAAGTAAATATATCTTGAACACTAATAATGCTTTGTAATTGAGAAAATAAATCGTTACATCGCAATCTGATATACCTTTCCCTTCAACCTCCCTTAAATTCTCTTCAGTTACTTCGTTTTGGACATAGTCGCTTCAAACGCTTCCTAATATATCCTTCAACGTTGCGTCTATATCCGTAACATTAATAGTTTCACAAGATCCTCCACCCGTTTTCAAAATTTGTTGCCTATTTTTCGAAAATATTTGCTTTGTTGTTCTTTTAAGGTTTGCATAATTTTCTTTGAGGCCTTTCATGTTACCGATACAAACTTTGGGTGTTTTGGCAATTAAATTCTGTTTCAATCTTCTCCCATGCTTCCTGCTTATCTTTCCATGATATAGTCTAATTTTTAATTTCAATAATATGCTTATTTTGTGCTACAAGGCTCACAAGCCATTGTGATTTTTTATTTTGATAAATATTGCATGTTTAACACATTTCGCTGTGTGACTCAGGTGTCCCTTTACCTACTGTTTTCCTACAAGGGAAGGAAGCCTGTAGAATATACGACTAGTTTGCTAATTTAAGCGGACTCGACTATCGCTAGAGAGAGAGGCTGTAATGGACTTGAATCATTTGTCAGTTGTTGATCATTAGCCTTTTAGATTCCTAACTGCAAGCAAAATGGCTCCTCACTTCGAAGGACCCCAATCATCCTTTGAATCTCGGATAACCTCATTTACTGTAATAGGAACGTGTTATTTCCATGACTATTCGGACGAACTAAATTGAAAAGTTACATATGAATACATAAAATAAACAGTGGATAAGTATGAATGAAAAAGGTGGCGAAGACAATTTTATTTTCAAATTCGGTTGAAAGGCGTTAACGGTGATAAGTTTGATTCAATTTGAAGGTTGTTAAAAATTATTACGTAAGCACTGAACTACTGAGTTTCATTTAAATAAAATTGCGTTTAGAAGTGTTCAAAATTTCACCCTGGGGACCACTTTGTATAATTACAGATTTCTCAAATTTTGAAATTCTAAAATGTCACACCCTCCCTGAATGACCATTGCATTTAAATGCGTATTAACTTTCAACATTGACAAGGGAATTACCAATTAAGTACTCCCAAAAAAACCAGTCCGAATCACTTCTATTAAATTGAAGAAAATTATACGTTTACCTATATAATCATTACTGCTAACCTGTTATTACAAAATGTGACATTGTACGATAAATAATCTTACGGAAAAAGTCACCCCTTATATTTGTCTACTGGCTAACAACTAATATTTCACCGTTGTGTTTTACGGAATGCCTGTACGGAAGTTTGAGGGCGTTTAATAATGCATTGTGTGTATTTCAAAATATGATTGATCGAGGAAGTGTATACAAAATTATTTCATAGATATTTATTCAATGTGCTACGATTAATTTCCACTAAATTAAACGCAAAGAATTTTTTCCATTGTTATAATGTTAAGGGGTTTTCTAACATTTCAAGATATTGTGTTGGTTTTATAAATGATGGATGTCTATGTACAAGGGCAGTTATGTAACCAAAAAGCAAAAGCGTGTTTTATATAAGAACGATGAGTTTTGTATTAGTTCAAGTGACAGCAAACAGTACTGACCTTAATTGAACTTACGATAGATATAAAACGTTTATAACTTTCAATCGGTTTATTTTGTCTGTCTAATAGAGCAAAAGGCTTGCGAAGAAATGTTAAAATGAGATAGGAGTGTGCATCGCAGCGAATGAAACGTCACATTAAAAAATAACAAACAATGAATGAATTATGTGCAAACGACATTGGAAAAAGTCGTAATTGTACATTTATGAGTTTATGACTCCTGTTAGATGTTAAAACTTAAATGTAATGGTTGTTCGCAGGTCGTTATTGACACATACAACATACTTAATGGCATAAAAACGGATTTGTTTGGCATTGGAAGTTAAATGCATAATACAGCATTTTTTAAGCCATTACAGAAAACAGCCAGCATAGAAGACAGCTCCTAGTTCGATGCTTCCAGCAATTTGTCTAAAACAAAAGAAAAGAACACAAGAAACCATTAATACACTCGGTCCTTGAAATGAACATGGCTCGAGGAACCCAAAATACTTTTATTCCCATCCACGATTCTACTGAGTTAAATAATGTGTTGCGATCCCAGAAGGAGAAATCACACTCGCAATTATACAGCACCAAAATCAATTCGAGCATTCATCAATAGGTTAACTATAAATAAAACTAGTATTTGAAATCCAAAACTAAATCTGGAACCTTGAAAGAAAATACACTGAAATCCTCCGAACACAAAGTTTAACGCACCTCCAATTAATAAGAGGGTTATTTAAAACACAATAATACGATTATATGATTATAAATAAATATAATAAATAAATAAATAATATGATTAAAAATTAAATTGGTTCGATCTTCGAATGGCAAAATCCTAAATTTAACAGGTAATGACCGCGTATTCATGTGTGCGAAAGCGTCAAAACCACGGTGAATGCTACCACTAAAGATGCCATTAAAGCGACTTTAAAAAATCAAGACGAGGAAACTAAATACGAAAAGCCTGCACGTTAAACAATGACGCACCAACCGGAGCTCGATAACTGAATCAGCTGCAATAGCAGTGGTCCTCAATCAAAAATGACAGCGATACTCGACCAATTATAATTTATATTTACTTGAGAAAATAAAGAAGTTGTTACAAAGAGATGCATAATATCAGTACTAAAGCCCAAAGCATTACCAGACTACTTGATTCACATAGTTTACGTAATCCTTTGCATAGCTTTTGCTATCGACAATATTTAAACCCTGTAATGTTATTGTTTTGAAACAGAAAATAGTCACCATTGTCGCCGCTCCCTTCTACGCTCAGCGCAATAACGAGACTGTTCCAATTTGTGCAGAATTAATGTACGTTATGATGTGAAAATGTGTGGAACAGAATTTTTTATTACACATTGTAAAGTTTTTTGCGCAACGAACGTACAATTTTTAATGAGCAATAAATATAAAACAAAAGTGTAGAAAACGCCGTTGATATGAAGCACTGCATTCACTACACCCGTTACAATTTTTTCTAATTACCAAACAAAAACACAAGGATAAATATCCTTCTTTGCGTGACATTTACCGCCTACAAACATTTATAGACCAATTTGCCGCTATAAAATGATTTTTCAATGTAGATAAAATGCGATTAATTTGATTCATGTAAAAGTTAAGTGAACGAGTGCACTATTTTGTCTGATTTGTCGTGTATAAGCAGAGCGCTTTGATCAAAGTCTAAGAAGGCTATGTAAATAAAACTAGAAACTCCCTTTAGGGTTAAAATATAAATCTTGCTTTGTGCTGCTGAGAACAAATTGTCCTGAAGGTCTGTATTGTTGAATTTGCTTTGACTGCAACTTTGAGATATCGCAATACACATAGCTTCATTTTTCATGTCTGGCTGGTTTTATTAACATAATGATATCAGGATGAAGTTCTTTAATGTATACTTCACATTAGAAAATAGCTATGCTCAGATCCAGGAAATGTGGAGGCCTTTGCATCTAGTCAAAATTATATTAATTTTGTTTCATTTTTACATTCGTCATTGAATCAGACGAATGCACCGATAATTATACAAAAATTAAGTGGAGAATGTATACAACAATTGTTTATCTTACCGTACAATAAAATTATAACGGGTTCTTTTCGGAATAGTTAAAATGCCGTTGGATGTAACCCATAATAATTGCCAACATATCTCAGATATATAAATATTAATATACTAAGAGGTGTAGGTCCATTCTAAACATGTTATCAATAATTCACATCCAGGTACTTCCGTCGGTCATCCGTCAAAACTGAAAAAGTCCGCATCCTGGGACTGTGAAAGCCGTAGGCTGGAGAGACGATTCGGCTACTGCAACTTGTCAGTAAGGGATTTAATATCTAAGAAGCTGAATAACTTAGCATCCTGTAGTTGATCTAGTATGGACGAAGTGTACTGTAACGGATAAGCGTCTTTGACTGTCACTTTCGATAGTCCAGTTACGATAAGACAAAAGGAACTGTTTTCTACCAACTGCCGTCCTACTTTCTGACTCCTTATCAAGAGGGGTTCGGGAGGGGGGGGGGACTGGTTTTATCCTTCATGGAACTCCAAGAAAGATCTCAACGAAAGGAATTAATTTCTACCAACTATAGTCTCTTCCTTCACTCCTTATAGTGAGCGGTCGGAGATGATACAAAGGGCAATTGGGATTGGGACGTCGGGAAGAAATATATCAATTGGTGATGTCAAAACTTTACGAGTTGATACCTCGAAAACGCCTTGTCGGACGAAAAAAGTACTCACAAATGCAAAAATAAATTGTCTGGATAAGACATATATATTGGTGAAGTGAAGAAAAATGCGCTTTATCTGCACAAGGGTTGTGCACGATTTATACTTGGTTTTTTCACCGAGCTTACGGGACAATACTGCTGTTTGATACGTTTGTTACTTCTGAAGGAACTCGTGCTCTCCAACGATAACACGGATTCTTGTACGACAATGGGCGACCAGGACAATACAATGTGGAGGAGTGCTCTCATGAATGAGGCTGTAAAGGCCAATCAAACACATCACAGGCGACCATCATGGTTAATATTCGCTGTGCGATTGCCACGTTTTTGGACTCGTGAAGAAGCATTTGAAAGGTCGCCATGGCGGACACAGAGGTGCAGGACGAGGATCGCCTTACGGCCGAGGGAATTCTAAAAGTGAGACGAGGCGATGGAATTCGGCCACATTTATATCAAACAGTTCATATGTGCCAGCAGAGCCCACTTACTCGATATGCTATCAAGGTTGTTTTATTAGAAAGGTTGTCTGGTAACTCTAAACCAATAGAATGCTTGCATTTTAAAGGCGGGAAAACGTCATCCAGAATTCACATTTAAAAGTGCTCATAGGTTACAATGCTAATAAAAGGGGTAAAAAATGTAGTTTTTGCAGTATATTTTTGGATTTATATGGGTATATGTATATAAGGGTGGATCTTATATTGGAAATCTTGGAAGTTTATCGACTTCCACCTTTGAAAGCAATCAAAGTATTGCAAAAATGAGTGTGGCGCATAATCTGTTTTACATTGCACGAGGACTTGTGAAAATGTAATCAAATTAATTTTAGAGGTAGAAATGGATAAAATTCCGCGTTATACAAAATAGGAACCACCCCTATGTACCAATACCTAGCCTTTGGGAATTAAAACTCTAAACATTCTTTAGCGGATGACGCCAAATAAAATGCTGTTGCGTTTTATGGAAAATGTATATTTATAGTATGTACAAAATGGTAACCAAGGTGCACACGGCGAGCTCTGTCGTTGGGGTGAGCCCAGATGCAGGTCTTCTGACTGATGGAGTGTGGCGCGAGGTCGAGCTGGCAAGGCGACCTGGTTCTGCAGGTGGAGAGCTTTTTGTTTCTTGAAGTGCAGTCGAAGCAGAAATTGCGTTGCACTTTGCAGAGTTCGTGGCTCTGCTTTTAAACATTTGCGGCCAGGGACGCTACGCTTTCATCGGTTGGCCGTTTTAACCAATGAGGGCGCAGCACATTTTAGTTTGCTACCGGATGTGAAACATTTTCTTACCCATTCTTTAAGAACGGTATGGTCCTTGGGAAACGTAAAAACCGAGATTTTATTTACACCAGGATGAGGATGAGGTGCATATAATTCATGAACTAACCTTTCAATCACGGCTATGAAAACCCACAAAATTCACAAACTAAATGTCTTTATATTGCACCAAACAGGTATCTACAGCTAATATATGTCCTTATGCACTTCAAAATTCTACAAATTTTAAACAAATAAACTATAACTCAAGAAAAATAAGCACCCGCGCGATTACAAACAACGTTGAACGTCAATGTCTGAATTCTCGATGACGTATACATTCCGTCCCTCCCGCTTCCGCCCACATAGTTACCAGGTAACCTTTGAAATAAAATAACCTTGATATGCTATTCCATACATAATCGTGTATAGTTTATGACACAGCCGGCCCGTGTGGCACAGTTCAGAAGTTGGACTGTGGTACTAAGGGTTCCTGGTTCGAATCCGGGGTTGATATTTGTAAATGTATTGTGGGTCGGGTTGGTACAACACCCTTGGATTATAACTCCGCCCACTCATAAATAAAAGCAAAAATAAAATAATCGCCATTATTAATGAAAAACCTGCGTTTTCTACTAAAACTACTTGCGTGCATTTTGGTTCCCCCTTCTATTATACTGCCATAAAACTCTTCAGTATTAAAACTGTTGTTATTTCATACTATTTTTTTTATACTCTTCCCGGCGATATCGTACCGTCTATTAGTTAATGTCGTGTGTCTATTTTTTTCCCGTACCCCGTTCCTGTGGTAATTTCGGGAAGTGCTTTTGGTGTACCCCCTTACGCCTACGTTCTAAACGTCACATCCCTATCTGCCGCAGTTTCGACTCTGAAAGATCCCGTTCTTGTGGGAATTTTGGGTTTCCGATCTTCTGGGAACCACACTAAGGTCTGCTTCTTCCGCTTTTTTTACTATAATTTCGTGTTTTGATGATTTTTGGCAAAAATTGAATTGTTTGGAAAAATCGTCATAGCTGGACTATAAATCCAGAGGTCGGGTATTCGAACCTGGGTTGAGGTGAATTTTTCATCTGTGGCAGAGATAGGACTTACCTTAGACAAGTTTCGACCATTCTGCCGGCTACTCCGAATTAGGATTTCCTGCAGTTTTCCTAATTCGTAAGGTAAATACCGGAGTAGTATAGAACAACTTAAGACCTTCTGCAGAGGCACCTCTAAAAAGCATTATGCGGGTCACTCTGTAATGGGGCGCACCCCTGTTGAGGGCCCAGAACAAGAAAGGGATAATAAATAAATAAATAGCAACTAGCACATTTTGCGCTTTCGTAGTTTTATTAAAATGACGATAACAGTAAAATTTAACTGGCGTTCCATTGCGTCTACTCAACTACATATAGTGTAAAACATTCGTTCATATTATGATAGTCGTTTTGTTATAATACTTCGTTCGTGTTATAACAATCACTCCTATCATAATGGCTCACATTATATACTAATGTTTTAATATACTATTATATTTCTTACGAGTCTTGTTTTACGGTTTTGCACTAAATCGATAATGATTTTGAAACTTTTTCTAATAGATAGATAAAATTGAATTGGTGCTTACTCGGAAAATAAACGTCCATAAAGAATGAGGACTGCGAACAAAGAGCTAAAGTCACTAACTAACAAGGATCAGATTCAAAAGCTTCACTGCGATAATTTCACTAAACAAGGATTTGTGTTCAGGGATTATGACGGCACTTAAGTTGAGGATCAATTACGAAATGGGCAAATCTATCATCTAGATAAGGGCCCGGTTGATTTAGCGATGTTTCGTTGCGTGTAAAATCCAGTGACGTATGTAGTAATATTGACGGTAGCCCGCATCGGACCGAGCGAGTTCCCTAATAATTATCCCCGCGGGGAACGTTGCGTTGCCGCGTGACTTTGGGCTACAGCATAAAACCGCCGGAGCAGCTGCTATAATCGATAGATGACAAGTGCCATTTGCATTTGTTTCGGACTGTTTGGAATTGTTTGCATTCAGGAACGTGTTGACGCCAAAGGGTTCGCGTAAAGGTCTTTGTTCTAATATATAATAGGATTTTGTTCATTTTAGCTGGAGATTGGCGCACAAATTTACCAGTGCTACCGATCCCTGCTCTTGTTTAAACAGTCAGTTCATCAAATAACGGATACAACATAATTAAAACGCGTTCAATCATAAACTCCTGTGACGAAATTACAGCACGTAGTTACAAAAAAGTTCCAAATAACTTACGCAATAAATTTTAACGCATCGTATTTATTCTGAAGGTAGCACTAAACCTAATTTTTCCTTAATGGTATACATTTTTGCTTCACGAAGCATAAAATTGTGCATTTAGTAGTATAATTATCATAAAACACACCGCACTCTATGCCAGTAATGCATTCGTTTGCCACAGTTAATTTCCAATCACTTTACATTTCCCAATAGCTTAACTAAAATAAACTATGTGACAAACACAAGATACGTAGGAATACAGAATAATGACGTATATGTCAAGATTGCCTTTGATTTTTTTCTAGCTTTGTGTTTTCTATTTTACCGTTTTTTTGCAAATGTTACGTACCTACTTTAGTGTACAGGGTACTTCAAAAAGAAAGTTAGGAATTCTGCGTATGGAACAATTCAGTCTTCTGCAAGGTGCGTACAGAATCGGATAGTTTAGCCCATAGTAATGCCATACTAGTTAATAAAATTACATTAATTTTAGTATTCAGAACTATTTCTTCTACGCTTCGTTATTTTTATTTCCTAAAAATGTTTAGGTGACTTTGTGGTTGTGATGTTACAGTATCTGACAATTTTAAATTTGTGCCGTTCGCGCTGTGTGAAAAGGATATGGCTGCAGCTACGCCACTGTCTTATTTATTTCGCGCGAAGCAACAACAGCAACAATCTGCCTGGTTTGTCACTACCATGCACAGAAAAAAAATGGATAGTACATACGTAATGTTTTCGTATGTACGTAGAAGTTTAATTGCGAATGTCGTTTTAATTACGTTTTAAAAATTACGAATTATGATACAATCGTTTTGGGGAATTTCCATTTAGCTTAGCTAATGCTTTACTACAGGCTAATATTTTATTATCACGTTACCCTTTGAAGTATTTTATCACTAGACAAAACAATGATGTTTTGCCACAATCATCTATTGCATAAATGCCAAAAAATGTGATTATTTTTTATGACTCTTGAATATTAGAATACTGTTATGTGATGAGTCTCGAAACCATATTCTGTGCAAATATGATATCCTTGTATTAAATAATGAGGCAGATTATGTCCTGACCAAAACAGCTGGCACCTGAACTTTATCCATATTCTTTGTACCGTGAGTCCTTGGTGTGAGTGTCGGGTTCCCTTACATAACGGTCTTATAGTACGTAGTTTCATTTCCGTGATAAATGGTAGCACAATATTTTAAGTATCGGTGTAAAGTCACGATAAATATGTTCTCGTACAGGTTGCAAACTATAATAATGTGAAATTGTAAAATGCAAATTGAAAAAGAAGTGAGAAAGTGACTACATATCCTGAACGGTTTTCAATAGCTCTTTTTTCCTTCCTTGGAATTAATGAAGTCCCTAGAGCTATTCTCGTGTGCTTAAGAGAAAGCAACTCTGATTTGAGTTTGATTGTTTTTAACTTTTTTAATTAAATGTCATTTTCTCCATTTCTCGCGTTTTATTTATGTTGACCCATCCTTAGAGCCACACCCACACATCGAGAAACTAGTTTCACAATCAACGTAGGTTCTATCACTGGACAGATTTGTTACTTGTTACGTAGGGCGGATTGAGAGATTGCTAGACTTTAAACAGTCCACACTGGGAGTATTCATAGATATAGAAGGGGATTTTGACAAAACAACATTCGAAACAATTTACGCCAACACGGCGTAACGAATGTTGTACGAAGCTGGATTACGCAGCTACTGAATCTCAGGATTCACCGCAGTGCAACAAAATACTAAGGTGCACAGTAGTGAGAGGATGCCCTCAAGTGCTATCACCACATCTGTGGAACTTAACTGTAAACATCCTCCTCTGTCGCCTCAAAAGGCTGTGGCTACTATGCGTATACGGATGATATATCCATACTAAATTACCGGCAAATTTTGAGGCTACTGTCGACAAAAACTGAGAGAGAAAAAAGAGCGGTAGAGAGTCTTCGATCTCCTCCAATACCAAAAACTGAACTGAGACGATCCCTGTTGGGGGTATCTTGGCCAGGTTCATCTCACGTGTGGGATGGCTTGAGTGACGTGGAGGGGTCGAACGACTCCAGTCAAGGAGGTGGTACAAAGGGCGCGAATTTGAGGCCTAGGTAGTAGATACGCGTGGACTTTGTCCACCCTCCTATCATAATCCAGAATCTAGATAGGGACCTTCTGCAGTAAGAATCGCCGTTTTTGTCTCAAAGCTGATCTAACATGGTGTTCCAAAAGAGAGTAAGTAATACTGCTGTGCTGTACGACCTCTGGCACATTCAATCTTTATCCAACTTCCTTTAGGTATGATCGTAGCATCGAGTACATTAACCATAATGACGACGGCTTTTTCAAACGACTTTGTGTTTCAAAATTTGGTAATAACACATTCTCAGAAATGTGTTGGGCTTTATTTTCTTTGCACCACTGATCAAATTTAAGGAATTCCTTTTCATATTTCAGTCTTGATTTTTGCGGAAGTAAATTCTCTGTGGCACTGTTTGCTATTTCACGCAATTCAGGTGGCGTGCAAGTTATGCTTTCGTGTTGCTCTTCCATTTCTTTTTAACAAAAATTGCAATACCAAATGGCAATTAGGTATATGTTCGCAAAAATTGAAACTTCAAAATTTTCAATTATTTGAAAAAGCGAACCAGTGCTGCCAACTTAACATTTACAACTAATGTGAAGTAGTACAGAATTTTGAACTAATTTTTGTTTTTTACAATAGAAATCACGCGAAATAGAAAAAAGTGTTATAAATAACTTGTTTCATAAGCTACTTATGAAACTTGTTCTTTAATATAGTATTAGAGGTGCCTCTGCAGAAGGTACTTGTTAGCGCAACAAGAATAACTGTTAATGGGCTGTAAAAATGTCTGTTGCCCAACATGTAGAAATTAAATTAACGAATAAACGATGTCAATTATTAATTGGGTATGGCACCTACCTTTGTTTGTTTGACGATGTTGTAAAATGGGGCCCCAAACTTGTCACAATTGTAGCTCTGCGCGCACGATTGTCGTCTATGTTGTATATATCTTCTATTCAAACATGGTAGGTTCGTTCTTGCGCACCGCACGCACACGTATATACGTCAAGGATTTTTGGGTACCATTACCCATAACCGAATCGTTTTGATATATCAAAATAAAATTCATTTTGAATTATTGAATTATAGAGAGGAAAAAAAAATAGTTATTCTTGCATGAACATTCCGCCCACCAACACGAAGAGTGTTTAACTAAATAATGTTGAAAATAACAAGAAATTACTACTTAAAGCAAATCACAAAAAAAAAACAAAAAAAAAACTTTTAATTAATTAATTGGTAAAGGGCAAAGTTTACCGATGGGTCTACGCAAAGTACCCTTTGCCGTTTTTACGGTAACCACCCTAACATGGCCATCTTCACCAGGGTGAAGAGCAATAAGGCGTCCTAAAGACCATTGTAAAGGTGGTTTGCAATCATCTTTAATAAGAACTAAAGTATTGAGCTCAATCGGGTTACCCGGATCTAACCATTTTGAACGCTGCTGTAAAGTATTCAAATATTCCACACGCCACCGTTTCCAAAATTCAGCATGTAGCCGTTGTAGAAATTGCCAGCGATTTAAGGTGTTTAATTTTAAATGACATATGTCAGGATCCGGTATGGAATTTAATGGATCTATCGTTAAAAAATGACCAGGGGTTAATGATGAAACATCATTAGGATCGGTGCTATGGGAGCAGATCGGTCGGGAATTAAGTAGCGATTCGATTTGGCACAGCAATGTAGAAAACTCTTCTAAACTGAGTCGCTGTTCTCCAACTACTCTAAGTAGATGGGTTTTAATCGATTTAACACCTGCTTCGGCGAGCCCATTAAAATGGGGCCCGGAAGGGGGACTAAAATGCCACTGAATTTCTAATTCTTGAGCGGCTAAACGTGCATTTTCGATAAATATATTATGCGCTCCAACAAAGTTGGTAGCATTATCGCTATAAACATGAGAGACGCAACCGCGACGCGCTACGAATCTTCTAAAAGCCGCTATAAAGGCTTCCGCCGATAAGTCCGAAACGACTTCTAAATGCACCGCCTTGGTGGCATTACACACAAAAACACAAACGTAAGCTTTGTTTGCCTTCAAACCGCGTCTCCGACACATTGTAATAAAAAAGGGACCGCAATAATCAAGGGAGACATAAGAGAATGCTTTAAGGGAGGAAATTCTATGAAACGGTAAGTCACCCATAAAAGGGGTGTAAGACTTAGGTTTAACTTTGAAACATTGCACACATTTTGCTAGAGTTTCCTGGATTGCCCTACGTGCGGATAAAATCCAATACTGTTGTAGTAATAAATAATGCAATGTTTTTGATCCAGGGTGTAAATATTTGCGGTGATTCGCTTCAATAATTAAAGCGGTTAGGCGATGGGACCGGGGTAATAATAAAGGATGTTTTGCCGGAAATGGCAAATTAGAATTTCGAATTCGGCCGCCCACCCTCAGGAAACCATCTCGGTCCATAAAAAGCGCAAGCCTACGGAATGGTTTTGGCAATAGTTGATTTTTCTGAATTTTCTCAAGTAAGTTGCCGAAATTGTGGGTTTGGACATGTTTTACCAAGTACATTAAAGACGCGCGCAATTCTTTAGAAGTAAGAGATCCTGAATGTTTGTCAGTAGGATGACGACAATTATGTATAAAGCGAGAAGTGTATCCCAAGATTCGTTGGATGTAAGTAAGAGATGAGAAACGCTCTAACAAGCGATCTACCATATTGGTAATTACCGCACTGGAGTGAACTAAATATTTTTCTTCCTGTTGAACCTCCAGTTCCGTTTCCGCATGAGAGCATTTATCAATATCGAAGTGCCACTCGTCACGCGGAATACTCAGAAAGGGGAGGCCATTCCACCACATGTGATGATTTATCAATCGTTGTGGCATTATACCCCGTGAAGCGCAATCGGCGGGATTGCTCTCAGAAGGAATATACTTCCAAATAGAAGATGGTAAAATATCTTGAATGTGGTTAACTCTATTGGCCACAAACGTTTTCCATTTATGTGGGGACGACGAGAGCCAAGCTAACACCGCTTGTGAATCTGACCATGCTGTAATCGTATCAAAGGTTATGTACTGAGAGTATGTGGATGTGATGAATGTAATTAGATTCGCCAACAGTACGGCTCCACATAATTCTAAGCGTGGAATCGAGAGCGTTTTTAAGGGAGCGACTTTAGATTTGGCACCAATCAGATAAGTATCAATTGTGTTATGCGTGGATTCTGTTCTTAAGAAAACGACAGCGGCGTACCCGACAGTAGAGGCGTCACAAAATCCATGAAGATCGTATCTGCTAGCGTTTCTGGGAATAATACATCGAGGAATATTAAGATTTGATACTAATTGCATTTCTTGTTTTAGCTGCCTCCAAACTTTGACAATGCTATTGGCTGGCACTTCATCCCAGTTGGTTTTAGACTCCCAAAGACGTTGCATTAAATTTTTTGCTAGAAGCGTAATAGGACTTAAAAACCCAAGCGGGTCAAATATTCTGGCAATGTCGGATAGTATGTTCCGTTTCGTGCAGGGTTTATCATTTAGTTGGCATTTATACGAAAAGGAATCTTTATCAGGATTCCAATGAAGACCCAACACTTTAATAAAACTAGGTTCTTCTTTGTCAAACGAAACTGACGGCTGTCTATAATCCTCAGGAATTTCAGAAAGTAAAGTTTGGTTATTGCTAGCCCATTTTCGCAATTCAAATCCACCACATTTGAGAAGAGCAATTAATTGTTTTTGAACTTCAAGGGCGTCAGCAAGCGAAGTGCTGCCTGCGAGAATATCGTCAATATAAATGTGATTCTTAATTATTTTGGATGCCAAGGGATAAGTTTCCGTTTCTCTCTCTGCCAATTCGTTTAAAGTCCTTATTGCAAGGTAAGGTGACGATGATATTCCGAATGACACCGTGTTTAAACGATATACCGATATAGGGTCGTTAGGTGAAAAACGCCACAAGATTCGTTGATAGTCTCTATGTTGAGGCGTTACGAGAATCTGTAGATACATTTGCTTAATATCTGCGGTAAATACTATAGGATGGTAACGAAAGGTCAACAAAAGTGCACTAATATCCTTTTGTAACTTAGGTCCGGTTAGTAATGTATCGTTTAAGGATAGTCCCTTTGGGCCTTTTGCAGACGCATCACAAACAACGCGTAACTTTGTTGTTGTGTTTTCTGATTTTAATACTCCATGGTGGGGGAGATAATAACACAAAGATGACGAACTCTTGGTTAGATCCACTACCGACATGTAACCATTTTTAAGGTAATCTCGCATAAATGAAGAGTAAGCGTTATACAAGTCAAGATTTTTAAGTAAACGAGTTTCCAAAAGTAAAAATCTTCGATGAGCCAAAGGGAAGGTATTTCTTAAATCAGGTTCAGAATTTTTGAACGGAAGAGTAACCATAAACCGGCCTTCTCGCGAGTACGAGACACGGTTTCCCGATAAATTAGTTCGCACTGTGCGTCCTCGGAAGAATAGGGTAATTTAGAGGAAATCTCACCTACTTCCCAGAATTTATGTAAAGTCTCAGGTAGAGTGGCTTCATTAATATAAGTGCAATAAGTTTCTACCCTTTTAGTGGTCTCACGAGAACTATGAATTTTCCCCAGCAAAACCCACCCGAAAACGGTATTCAAAGCCGTGGGTTCGCCCTGTTTGCCAATTATCCGGCCTTCTTTAAGAACGTGAGCAAAAACTTCTGCTCCGATGAGCAAATCAATTGATTTATCAGCGTGGAAATTACCATCTGCCAATTCCAAATTATCTAAGTGTTTCCAATTTTGAGCATTGATGTTAAAAGTCGGTAAATCCTGACATAATTTTGAAATAACGATCGCGTCAAACGAAAAAATAGGTCCAGTAGCCTTATGGGGTTGGATAGCACATGCCGCGACACCCTTGGCAGAAATAGAGTGCATCTGATTTAATCCAAAAATCGCAGTAGTTAAGGATCGTTTAGTTAAACAAAGACGATGAGCACATTTTTCGTTAATAAAATTTGCCTGATTAGCAGAATCCAACAATACTCTAATAGCATGACTATTGCCCTTAGCGTCAAAAATATCTACGATAGCGGTTGCTAATAGAACAACAGTTTCAAGTCCCAAAGTGCTGGTTAAAGTAGTGGTAGCACTACTGGTCGATACACCAGACGGAGTAGCAGCTGGAAGTTCTGAAAACGAGGAGTCAACTGCTTCCACACTTGAATCAGTTGCGGTTCTTGTAACGTGAAGAAGAGAATGATGACGACGTTGACACGTTCGACACCGATAACGCGAAGTGCACGTTTTGACTTGATGAGAAGGGCGTAAACAATTTACACATAAGCGATTATTTTTTACAAAAGAAAATCTATCTGCAGTTTACTTGGCGAGAAAAGACGGACATTGGGGTATATAATGGTCACCCTTACACATTAAGCAGGCGTTTGTTGATAAAGTGTTTACAAAGGAGGAAGACGAATAATTGTTACTTTTATGCATTACTTTCAAAGTACTCGCTAAGGGTAAATGCTGTACAGATTCTAACGCTTTACATTTATTTTCCAGAAAATCGCTCAAGTTTTGAAAGGTAGGCATTTCTTTCGCTCCGTACTCCACTTCAAAATCTGTACGCGTAGCTACGTCCAATTTTTGTAAAAGATTATTAAATAAAAGGAAATCCCAATGCTCTACTGCAAAACCTAAAACCTTTAATGACGACACCGATTCACTAAATGTGTCTAGAAGTGCCCTAAATTCTTTTGCAGAAGGATTTTTTAAAGTTATGCTGCTCATTTCATTTAAGGCGTTGGTAGCCAATAATCGTTTATTTTGATAACGCTTAACCAAACTATCAAACGCTATAGAATAATTATCTTCAGTTAATGGAACACCTTTTAATAAATTCAAGGGCGCTTTATCAACAAAAGACAACAAGTATTGAAATTTTTCAATATTGGCTAAAGAGGTGTTTTCGTGAATTAATTTTTTAAATAAATCGTAAAAGGTAGGCCAATTTTTCAAATTTCCGTCAAAGACCGCGATAGAGATTTTGGGTAATTTAACATTCGACTCATTTCTTACAACTGGAGGAGGCGCATTTTCAACCGAAACAGAAGCCTGGAACATATCGTTATAAAGCGCTTTAGTCTTGTAATAAAAGGTATCAATTTCCCTACGAACAATATCCTGACCTTCAAATTCCTCATCTTCGTTGAGTAACATTATAATATTATTGTGAATTTCACCGAATTTTTCAAACGCACGTTCCAAACCTTCGAATCTAGCCTTAAACTGAGAACGTTCTAATAGATCCGTTCGAGCTGATGTGCCTGAGCGATAAGCTTCTGTAATTCTAGAAGCGTAAAGGGACCTCTTCGCCTCCAGTCTTTTTAAGTTTTCTGCTGCCATTGCCATATTGCCGAAGTACAAATTAATTTATAAATTTACGTAATAAATAAGGATAGGATGGGATGTAGCGATAAACAATTTTCAAATAGCCGGCACTGCCCAACAAAGACTACAATCTAACGATAAGCGCGCACCTAATGGATAAGGTTAACAATTGACGCATGTAAAAATGTACTTATACGAAATTTAAATGAAATTGCTATTCAAGATGGTTAGATACGTGTACAAATCGAAACAAATTACGTTCTTTTTCCAAAAAAAATCAAACAATCCTGCGTTCGAAGGACCAAAATGTTAGCGCAACAAGAATAAGTGCTAATGGGCTGTAAAACTGTTGCCCAACATGTAGAAAATTAAATGAACAAATTAACGAAAAAAACGATTGCAATTATTAAATGGGCATGGCACCTACCTTTCTTTGATTGACGACGTTGTAATGGGCCCCAAACTAATCACACTTGTAGCTCTACGCGGACGACTTTTCTCTATGTTGTAGGTATCTTCTGTTCAAAACATGGTAGGGACGTTCTTGCGCACCGCACGCACACGTCAAGGAGTTTTGGGTACCATTACCCATAACCGAATCGTTTTATGTATATCAAAATAAAATTCATTTTGAATTGAATGGAAAAAAAAAATAGTTATTCTTGCATGAACAACCGTATTGCCAAAACAAAAAAATGGGTTACTATATCGCAAACAGGTCGTTTTCACAATAATAATCTACGGGTTTTGTTCATCATATCTTTTCATCTCACAAATTTCACACAATTTTTTTGCTACTCTCTAGATATCAGAAATATTAAGGTACTAATAGGATTGGTTGTGGTTTTGTTTTTAGCGACAATCGCCCTAGATATTTGACTTTATCACAAACTTTGTTGATTTTATTCAAAAGCATTAGTTAGTAAGACTATGCGTTTGTTTTTCCGTAAACTGTAGATGAGCAAAATGGGCTACTTGCAATTAGCAAAAAATCTGCACAGGTGGCAAGTACTATATCCGCCATACATGAGGCGAATACTAATTTTTGAAAAACATCATTTGTTTTTAAACAAATAGTAAAAACAATTATTGGGAATCCCTTTAAATATGACGTCAGCCGCCAACGCTCTGCCATTGTTGCGACCTCACAACTGTGGTCGCCATATTTGTTTGCATTCTGTGTTCGTAGATTCAGGTTTGCAGAGATCCGCCAGGCCGCAGGGATTTTTTCCTTAACCATCCTCCCGAGTCCTCGTGCTCTACCGAGTCTTTACGTTTTACCGAGTCCTAATGTGTGATTGTCAGTAATTTAGAATTTATTGTTCATTCTCGTATTTAGTTTTGGTTTCCTTAACATTTCTATCGATAGTTTTTTGAATAGACTAGGAAAGATTACCTAATCTAAGACTTGTCATTTGATTTGAATATGGAAGACAGTTATAAACAGGTAAACAAGTAAACACTTAGGTATATTGATGAATATAATAAATAGTATTGGAGGTTAATTACACCGGGGTACCTGAAATGTACCCAACGCATCATTTCATAATGGCTACATTAAAAACCCTTACAAATTATCGCTCGTAACATTCGCTTAAGTCGAGGCTTAAGTTAATGTTTCTGAACCAACTTAGTTTTCGTAAACGAGCAACGTAAATAGATAAGAGATTAGAGGACTGAAAGCTATGCGGTACGTTTTGAGATATGGCCATTTCAGACAAACTGAGATTTTCTTGTCCGAACTTTCTCAGCATTTTTGGGATTTAGTCCAAACGTCACCTAACAAAATCTTAACTTTTAACTTTATTATTCTGCAAAGCTAAATTTACCTAAAATTTATCTAAAAATCCAGACTCCTCAACTTTAACAGCATCGGAGGTTCGACCCCCAAAACAGTTGGATATAAAATTGACAATCCCATCGGGAGAGATGCTACCAGGTATTTGACCGTATTGCATTTCTTATATTCCGACCATGTCAGAGATTGTTTCACAGCATCTTCCGGTTTCTGGATCTCTATTTCCAAGCAATGAATAATTGCTTGGACTTTGCCGTGCCTTGCTCTGAATGGAATTGGCAACAGTTTAGCAATCTTTTCTACGCTTGGCCCAACAATCAATCCTGGCACAAATTTCGCAATTGGTAACAGGGATTTTGTGAAAAGTCTGCTTGGAGTGGTTTCAGATACGCCAAAATCATCTCCAAGTTCAGCGAATGTCTAATCTACTCTGATTTTTTTTAATATTAAGGAGATGCTTGTGGTGTCCAACCCGGTCAAATTCTGCAGCTCCACAACAATAAAGAAGACATCGCCCTCTAAAGTGTCGTTTATAAAACTTGATACATAATATACTATTATGTCCTACTATGTTATTATGACCTCATAATTGACTAATTTTTAGGTGAATTCAGGCAGGAACATACCTTCCTGGCGCAGCGTGACGTGCCGTGACGCTACTCAACACAACGCAAATTTAAATGCCGGGAATGAAAAGCATCATGACACGCTGCGCTAGGGAAATGTGTTCCTTCCTATAATAATTCGCCATCTAGATGAGTCAGTGGCGTCACGGTGTCATGTATGCGTCAGGTAAGCATGTTCCTGCCTTTATAAAGTTGTAAACACACGATCGATCATTACGACAAACATGTACGCGCGTACATGTTCGTCAAACATCAACGTCAAACATTACCACACAGACTAAATGAATCCACCTACATGTTCAAAGCGTTCTTCGGTCCAACACACACGCGTTGATGTAATGGTCGAACGTGTGTCCCTTACTTTGTACCTTAACACCCAAGGGAATTATCATAATTCTCAAGGGCGTTATTGTTTTCTATGACAACATTTGAGAAGAACAGTTATTATTTGAAGGATTGTCAAATTTTGTACTGTCAGTGTACGAATTAATAGTTCCCTATACAGTTGAGAGACTCCGATGCTCAAATCGTGAAAATTGTGAACAATGAGCTCCTTTTTCAGTTTCGAGTAAGTACTTTGTCCATAAACAATTGGGAGCAAAACTCTCCGATAGCTCGCGAAAATAAGCACGTTTCTGATACGGCGCTCAAGGATTTCCTGCGCTTCCATTCTTCTAACTTTTGCAACTCTTTGGCAAATGCTGTTACCGACTTCGCTGGTATCCCCTCGTAACGTACTCGCGCAAGCACTTGTTCAGGGAGTTCTTCAAGGACCATGTTGAATTTAAGTTTCGCACTAATTTTATATTGGAAAGCTTATTTTTTGATAATTTTATCATAAACAATTAGCAAAAATGGCAAATGCATAGCAACCGTAAGAATCAATCGCCAGCTACCTGCGTAAAATCGAATGTTTATATTTTTGAACTAAAATTCAAATTGTAGTAAAGTAGGATATAAAACGTCGAAGGCACCACAGGCGTTAACAGAAATAAGAATTTCAGTTATAACGCCCTCGATACCTTAATTACTATAAACCAGGAAGCACTTGGTAACTCATAAAGAGCCTTAGATACGGCTAAGGACCACTACACCCCTCATAAAGGTTCTTAAAGCCTATCTAGGTCCCTTAAAAGTTCTCAAGGCTTAATAAAAGCCTTTGAAGCTCCCAAAAGAGCTCCAAAAAGCTTCTCCAGGTAGGATTTGACATCTATTAAAGTTTATTGAAAGATTTTAAAATTGCCTGCAGTCTGTAGGGCTTTTATACATTAAACATCTTCGTACATAAGGCGAAAGATACCCGTTTTACAGTCTTACTTTGCCGACTTTCGTTGCATGTTGTCTCTCCTTCTATAGGAATTTAAATGACAACAGTAGGTAATAGGTAGGTAATTAAACATTTACACGTTTATTATTTATAGTTTCATGTGAATAAGTTTTAGTTTTTTGGAATACTGCCTACTTCTAAACGGACACTTTTGATTTCTTTTATTTCACAAATAATACCCCAAATCATCAAAATACTCAAAATTTACGGGGTTCGTAAGCACACGTAACAACATTCTTAAAATGATTACAAAAACCTTTAGTCCAAAGTAAACCCATTACTTTCCCAAAAACAGAAAAATAACACCTACATCATTATCTTGTTTATTTTTGCATATATACTCGGGAAATGAGAAAATAGCTCTTTAATAATTGGTTACGATAGTAATTTCTAGTGCAATCAAATTGATGTGAAATGTTCTCTAATCGAACCAATTCACTGTTACTACCTACACCTGCTTTATCTAATCCAATGGAAATACATATAATTTTTAGAGATAAGAAATTTATCAAGGGTAACACGTGCAACTATACAGTGTAAATTCCTTATCAATTTAATTTAATTAATGATGGACGCACCATCTGCGGTGTGAGCAGGCTTTCACTAAATCACAACAGTATATTCAACATTTTTGAACCTGGCAAGCCATGAAAACGGTACCACATGTATCTTATATGACTATACCTCATTGTCTTGCCAAAATTTAACCGCTATCTTGAATTTTAATCATATGGAAGTAAATATTAATTATTGCCAAATTATGACAAGAAATGCCGCCAAAATACAATATAATACAATAAAATAAAAGTCAGCTTTTGGAAAGAGCTAATGATCTTGAACAATTTGTTTTCGTAGGTAGTGTTTTTCTATTACGATAGGGTACGTAGGAAATTGTTACATAACCATGAGATAAACAAAACAATAAAAATGATGTTACACTTCAGCGGAAAGTTGTTGCATAAAGCCATAAACTCACATTAGTATTGCTTATTTTTACTGTTGTGGTGTTAACTACAGCAGGTGATAAATGTGTTAAACATTGAAACACTGCCAACTCAGCTCTTATTGATTACCAGTTACAATGAGAAAGTACGTAATAACAGGGATTTATTACTCGTCAGATGTACGTCCCAAGTTGCATTTTTTATATTTGAAATTTTCCTGAAAGTTCTAAAAGAACGCGGGTTTATTACACGCATGATGGCTAAATTCATGGACGTCAAATTACGTGCTCTAAAGCTATTCAAAGAAAGCTACCGCAGGTATGCCATTTTACGTTAACCATCAGGAAATGATTAGCAGCACGCTTACCCGGGGGTGTACTGCATTATATGCAGTTAAAGCTCGGTGATGAGAAATGAAAATTCATTTCACGTAGTAATTAAAGTACTGAGCATATACCCGTAGGGCTTTTCAAATTGTGTTTGAAAATTATGAAAGGATGCCTCTATTTACTTTTTATTGCTCTGAAGTTTACCTAATGGAAACGCAATTCAAGGTTAATTGTCGCGTATCATTTTCTTACTAGCAGATTTTTATTACAAATGTTTACAATCTGAGACTGAGAGAAGTTCGTGGGGTAAAATGCTTTTTGGTCAATATAGGGATAATAGCGTCCGACTATTTTTGTGCAGCAATCAATTAGAACATTTGGAATGCACATTACATTGATTAATCACAAATAGAGGGTTTCCATTGTAAGCATACTAATTTAACCGAGATCAAAGGAAAGTAAATAATTGGATGGACCGACCCTATGCACGTGAGAGCCGGAACGCTGAGGGATGTTAAGCTTTGAAATGATTAAACTTCTTTATAAGTTTATAAACATGCCGCATCGTCTAAGTATGCATTTAGCAGCAAGTTTGCTTTGAAATGGTTAACTCTTAAAGTTATTTGTTCAACAACCCTCAAATAAAGTACGTACGTATATGCACTTCACAAAGTAGACCTTTTTAATTAAACCTTTGGAATAATCTGTTTGTCTATCACGTTTTCAATTGATTTTTACAGATTCAATTTCAGGTAGGTACCTAGAGACTATTTGTAATTCGTTTATGTTCTAAATCGGATAAAGTAAAATAGTACAAACTTGGACGAGGATGAAAATGCCAGTTCCTTACTTCAAACTATCTAGTATCACTTTAAGTGTATCAGTCTGGTATATGTTGTTATATAAACAACGATATGCAGATGGTTTGTTTGGGCTCGGTATCTATAATAATAATGAGTCACCCTATAAGTGGAAATTTGGTTGCTGGTTTTGAATTGAACACGGAGTTCGTTCTTTTTTTGTATAAGAATTGTTGAATGTTTAAGTTTTGTGATTTGTTTATTTAAATGTAAGAGTGAAATTACGTTTTAAAAGGTAGGAACATCCGGCCATTGCGATAAGAAGATTTGAGTGGTTGAAAGTCACAGTGGCCCAACGACTGAAACCAATATTTTTTTTCAAATTTCCTGCTTTTTTTTGACATTTTGATGACTTAGCTAGGATCATTCCCCTAAAAGTAGTTCAACACGGAAGTGGGTCAGTACGGGACGGACAAAAAGCAAACAATAGAACGTTTTTCTTTTTCTTAAAAAAAATGCGCTAAAAGTCTGGATAAAGTGTTAATTTTATTATTTTAGGAATCTGAGCAGCATTGATCACCTTCAACAACTCCAATGAATTATTTAAAGAAAGCGTTACTCTGGGCAGTAAATATCAAATTTAACATGAAAACTCTAACCTGGGTCGCATCTAGTAGTCACTTGATTAATAAAGACAAAAATTCGTTCAGTAAGACATAAAAAAATTACACACGCATGCAAGCGACTGATAGACAATTAATAATTAAAGAAATCTCAATTACCCCCCGTTTTTAATAATTCGCTGACAGCTTCAAAAACTTCATTTCTTTTCTATTACATTTCATCTTGATGATACGAACTGGGTTTATGTTGAATTTGTACTGTCGAACAACCACCGAAAAATCCCCCAAAATACGCCAAAACGCAACGGCAAAAAGCTACTCTCAAGCATCTACCACCAAAGAAGCTTCGTGTTTCGTTATGTTCTTGTATTTAAAGGGAAGAAGATTAAGTCAGCGCATATTTCAGTGACATATCTTTTCTCTTTCACCATAAAAATCTCCTTCTTTAAGATTACGTAAACAAACAGTCAATCAGAACCAAATTTGAATAATGGAAGCTTTCAAATAAACTACACACCTGTTGATTTCTTATTGGTGATAGCTGATACTTTCACCTTATGCAACTCGATAACCAATGAATTGGTGAGAGCGAGAGTGGTCCAAGTCGGAAAATCATGTGTGTTTTATTGAGAAATTATATATTTTGGAGGTAGTACAGGACATTGCAATTAAGCATCCCTGCTTGTTATTGTTGATAAAACTTTTATTGCGTTTGAAACCGTCGAGTATACCTTTGTTAATACTCTCCTCCATAAGGCAAACGATTGGTAAGGCATCCGTTTAACCACATTTACTGTAATTGGGAGCCATGGGAGCCAGCTGAGTTTGCAACACATAATAATTGTTCAGATCGATATCAAGGCGCCATTAGGTCGCAATCACGTCGATAAAAGGATTAATCACCGCCGATAAGGAATGAAAGCGGAATCATTTTTTCCATGAATTCTGCAGAAGGTTTTTGTTTGCTAGATAAGCAAAATGAATTGTGTTTAAGTTTCGTCGCCACATAGATGCCGAAGTAATAAATAATGAAATTCACGCCCGTGTTATGGATGTGTTATAAATTTAAGTATCGTAACTTTGAATACAAATAAATAATTAATAATTAACTAGTTATAAATCGATCAATTTAAGGACCGTTGTAAATTCTTAATAGTTCATAAATAAATCACGTAATTAACGTAGTTACAATATTGTAATTTATTGTTGTGTAAACTACGTCAAGTGGACGTCTTGTTTGACTTCAGCACCGACAGTAATGTTGGGCCACTCTATATCTTTGAATTTCACATTTCTTTGACGTTAAATGTTGGTCGCTAACAATATCGATCATGATATTTGACTTTGAAGCCAATGTGATTTTGTTTAAGAATTATTTAATGTTGTTAATTTTTTTAAAATAATCGCTTGTATTTCGTTTATTTAATTGTAACGAAATTACGTGTTAAAAATCTATAGTTTCTTCTTTTGTAAAAGTGTTATCTCCGGTCATTGCGATAAATGTGTTATCGCTGCGTAGGCTAATTAATTTCAAGATAAGCACGTGCTATCGCAGATGCTTTTCGAGGTAGTGTTTAATTTATTCGAAGACGCAACGGAAATGGAAATTGCTTTTAATAAAAGAGACAAATGTAAATCGTGACCTGTTTGGTTTGTTTGACGTTTGAAACGTAGCCGTTTATTGGGTTGTGTGTGTTTCACAGATTTGCGCATATTTCAGCGTATAATAGCAAAAAAAATAGACAGTCTTTATAATCGTAAAGTTCTTGTTATAGAAGAAAGTTAGTTGAGTGCTACGAGTATTAAGAGTTTTAAGTCGTCGTGATAAAATTGAATTTTAATTTTAAGTTTTAAGTCGAAGTTTGTAAATCGCAGTATACGATCGGAGATTTTTCTTTATTAACATTTACATTTTACATAATAGAAATAAAGTAGCATATGAGCACTCTTTGTGTTGAAAATGCATATAATTCTCAGATTCTTTGAATATGAGACGTTAATAAAAGAAGATAGCAGTAGGTACGTGATGAAAACAACAATATTTATCAAATGCCAATATTTTCCCATATAAGCACATTAGCTGCACCTCTCCCCATTTCTTCCTCAATTAAGTATACATTACGAAGTAGAAATTCTTAAATGAAAGAACAGAACGCTACACCATTGGAACAAGACAGCGTATCAATTGCTTTCACAAGTTAAATCTGTTTCTAGCTTATGCAACGCTTAAAACAAAAGTTGTATTTTATTAAACTAGAGACGGTGGGGGATATGGCCTCTGTACTGTACTCTTTGTTGCATAACTACTTTTCACGGCGTTAAATGTTACTCAGGATAACGGATAACGAACACAATCGTTCAAATTGGCAATGCCCATGCTAATATTATCCGTATTACAGAATGAACCCTAAGCGGTTTAGGCAATAGTTTCGCGAAGGAACCAGTCTTGCATGATTAATTCTCAGAAGCAGTTAAATTTTACGCATATATCACACAGTTTCATTCACGAATCACAAAGGTAGATGATACGTAGTAAATTTGGAAAAAAAATGCTGAACTGAACAAATTTCTTACCTAAAACATAAATTCTACACAAGACAAGTTTATATACGGCAACGTTTTAACATATTCATTCCTCTATAACAACTGACAACTTACGTGCTTCGTATAAACGAGAATAGTAGGTAAATCCGGAAAATTTCCCTTATTTTCGCATTTGAAAGACGAAAGGAAAAACTCCGTGTCAGCGTTTCGGCGGGAGAAAGCGATCGGATAAAAAATTGCTTCGCAAAGAACTCTGATAGACTGGTGTAGGTAAAGAGATAGTTCAGAAAAAAGTTTGATGAAAAAATTCAACTTTATCCGTAGTAAAACTTGTAACAGTCTGCAAGTTTCTTAAACTACGTTAAACTTTACTACGGTTGCAACAAACATTTGGTTATATTAAGGATTGATAAAAGTTAATCGAATTGGAAACGTATTTCCGAAACTAACTCCAAGATGTAGCGCCCCCACCTACAAACCAGGCACTAGCGTTAATGTGATCAAGTCCAAGTTACCGGAACACGGGTCACTCATGACAATTTAATGGAGTCCAAAGTTAACCAAATGCACTAGTTTTCCAGGTCCTTATTGATTTAGTATCTAATAAATTTTAATTTTGTCTAATGCTACCTTACGTTCTACCTTCAATATAGCATTGAATGTGGAAGGAATTGTCAGTCTAACGTGCAGCGTAAAGGATTTAGAAACCAGGATAATTGAATTATAACATAAATTCAGTTCAGAATAACTGGTAATAACAAATCATAGATTATTCCAAACGATTTCGAACTGATAATAAAATAAATGTTGAGCAGATGTATTACATTTCCGCTGATAATGCAGTTCCTTTCCTTACCGACGCGTCGTTTAGACGCCAAAAACGATAAAATGCCTCGAGAAGGAGACTCGTTTAATTACTCCAACAAGTTCTCTAAATGTTTAGATAGTAGATTATAGCGCTAATCTTATAAGTTATAGCAAGTACCTACGTGGAATTAAAATAAACAAGCCTTTGTGCAATATTGATTCCTATAAGATGAATAGAACCTCAAGATCCGGAAAGGTGTTTTTCTGAAAGACTTATTATCTAGAGTTTATATATAAACGTACTATGCCTGTCTTATGATAGTGTTCGCCGTGAGTTGTGTTTTTATTTGCATTCATAATGACTTATAACTGAGCAACTACGTATCTACCTGTTACTTACACATAAAAATTAAGTGCCAAAACGTGGTAATGCACTACATGCATAGTACACCCTTATGAATTCGTCATGTCATATCTGTATTGTGGATTAGAGAAAAACACCGCAATACTTATTTTTCCTAGGCAATCAGCTAATTATTAATTGGTATATCAGTTTTTCACATCAATCGTATGGCAGCAAACCCCTAACCGGCCAAAACAAGTAGCAGAAGTGATGGTCAAAGATAGCCAAATGGACGAAGTTGTTATGTACTTGAAATTGTTCTGAATAGATAATATTGCATGCGCAAAACATTGATGAAAAGTGCTTGTAAACATACGTTGCGGGTTAACTAGTATGTATATTATCGACTAGTATAGTGGATTCTAATGTGAGCATATTTTCTAAAATTGATAAATAATCCCATTTCAACTCAAATATTTTCAATTTTATACAGTTCCCGAGAGGGAGTTTATCTACACTAAGGTATTTTAATTTCGACGACCTAAGTTTTATTAGTTTTACGCTTCTACGTTGAAGTTGGAGCAAAAAAATTAATATGCTCCAAAGGCATAGACCGAATGGATTTTTAATTATTTAAATATTTCCATATTTTTAGCAAATGTACCCTGTCACAACGTTTTCACCGTGCGAGCAAGGTATAGTCATTATTTTTATGAGTAAGTAAATAAGTAGGTATTATGCATTGCCAGTATGTACAAATTGCTATGCTTACATACAGCCAAGTTTGAATCTAAGAACACAAAACTGAATTTTTTACTAGAAACCCGCATTTTGTATTCACCTGCATTTTTGTTTATTTGCATTCATTTAAAAATTTACTTTGTATTTGTGATCGAGTAGCAATTACTCGAAGTAAATTTTTTTATCTGATTTGATTTCTTACTCGAGATCCTCGTTTAAGAGGATCACATCACTTTACTATGAATTAGAGCACTACTATTCCCGTCTATTTCCATGGTTAATGCATATTTTCAGATCTATCTGGAATAGACATTACCTTTTTAGAGCCCTAGGAAAGTCTACACGTGTAGATGAACACACTAACTACGGGCTCCGTTAACTTAGCACCACCATTTCAAATTTTTGACTAAAGACAGATTGCGCTAGAATCTCTATGGCTAGCGCCACTTTGAGTTCAGCTAGCGCCATTATAGATTTTGCAGAAAAGCCCTTGATTTTCGGGGGGTGCTATGTTAACGCTAGCACCACCATTGCGTCCGATCATTTCCAAAAGCAAGCGCTGTGTTCGTCAGACCTAGCGCCAGCTAGCGCCACAAATTTTAGAGCTAGCGCCACCCCCCAATAGTGCGGGGGGCATTTTTTCCTAGCACCACCATTTTGTTTTTTCGGGTAAAATTTTGACGTTTTGTGTTCTGCTGACCTAGCGCCAGCTAGCGCCACAAATTTTAGAGCTGCCATCACCCTCCAATAGTGTGGAGGGAGGGGGCACCACCATTTTGTCTTTTCGGGTAAAAATTTGATGTTTTCTGTTCTGTAGACCTAGCGCTCAAGTTATCCTAGCGCAATTATAAATTTTGCAAAAAGCCTTTAACTTTTGGGGGTGGTTTATTAGCCTCTAACACCACCATTGTGTTCGATGACTACCAAAAGCAAGCGCTGCGCTGTGTTCTTTAAACGTAGCGCAGAGCTGGCGCCCAATCCCCAACATTGTGGGGGTTCTTTTTTTTTATAATACCACCGGTTTGTTTTTTCGTGTACAATTTTGCTATTTTGTGTTTTGCTGACATCTCCCAGATAGAGTCAAAATCTTAAGAGTAGGCGCCACACCCAAGTAGTCTGGGACAGTTTTTCCTAGCTTTATGACTTGGCACCACTGAAATATTTTGGATTAATTTTCTAGTAAAACGAGTGGTGTGGTAGCTGAATCTGCGGCAAGTATTAAAATAAGGAAATACAGTTCAATTATTATAGAACAGAACCATATTTTTATACCTTTCGCAGTAGAGACATTGGGACCTTGGTGTAGAGAAGCTCGAAAATTTTATAGAATACCTGGGAAAACGCATTACCAATATTACTGGGGAACCCCGAGCTACCACTTACTTACGACAAATTTAAGTATTGTCATACAACGTGCAGGTAACGCGGTCAGTCAGTGTAATGGGGACCACGATCCCCATGGAAGAAAATTATCGTTTATTAACGAGCAAGTAACACTGGTAACGAAAACAAGCCAGATCTTCAGTGTTCTTTACTTCAAACATGATTTCATTTTTCCAGAAAATCGAAAAAATACGAAAAATGCCTACTTTTACACCCTCCGTAACTGTGGAATCGTTGACTTGAGCAAGATTATACACAAGACAATTTTTATTCATAATTTAATGTAGATTATTTTGGATATGGTACTTTTCTCGCCAAACCCCATAGTTTTCTAAATATTTAAGAAAAACACCAAAAACTACTAATTTACCAACTGGTGTAAGTTTTTACCAAACAATATGTGGACTGTATAGAACAATTTGCAGTTAATGGGAAACTTTTACTTTTGATGTTTAGGTTAAGCCGTATTGTCGACTAATTGCACCGTAATTTTTAATTTTAAAATTTCCATATTAGGTACTGTTTCTTGTGAAATTTTTCTGTTTTGTGCTCTACTCACTAAACAATTCTTTTTGTAAGTCACAGTATTAATTTCACTACCACAGTATTGCGAGCTAAATCGTTTAGAACACAGCGCAGTGCAAAATTTGAAAATTTCAACGAACGTACCTACTCATAGCCTATATAAAGTTGTTAAATCAATCAGCATATTTGTTAATTCTGCTAAAAAACAAAGAAGCAGTTCTTATATACTTATGTGTAATTTCCGTAGCTAACTAATTTTTATGGTGCAAATAAGGCATATGTATTTTATATGATTAATACACTCCATTAATATACGACCAATCAGCTAGGTGATTGTTTCAAATTCTAACCAATCAGATGATTTTTTATCTGATTAAATGCTAGGTAGCTTTTTACAGCGATAAAAATGCGTGTAGGAATACGTAAAATATGTAGTGGTTGTAAAATTTACTGTCTTTTATTAATCTCCCTAAAATACACTCGACCTTGGTCAGGATAATTTTATTTTTAATTCACTCAAATTTTGTTGCCTCCTGGAGAAAACTCTCGATCAAAAGCATAATATTAATAAAATCGCTCCAGCTAAAACTGTCGCGATTTTATCACACTTTTGGTTTCGAGTTTTTTCCGTTGCAACAAAACTTTCGTGTAAAAATAAAATTATGCGATTAAAAATCAAGCTCTCGTGTATTTACTCTCGATAAATTATATATACCTATGTACGTCACGTCGACTACTATCTAAAGGTGTTTTTTTAACAATGCAGATTTACCAATATTCACACAATTGACGCGCCTGTAAACCCTTGATGTGACAAAAAATTTACAACTTTTGCGCATTCATAAAGGATTTAAGTAAGTTTGTACCTGCATACCTCGCCGTCAGTTTACTTCGAAATGAAGGGTTACAATCTTGCTACTTTATATACAAATTTTAGTATTTTTATTGGAACTTTTTACTTTAAACAGAACGATCAATCCAAAAAGTAAACGATTTCAAATTGAAATAATTTGATTATTATTTCCGACCCTAAGAGGGACAGATTTGCACATTGGGGTTTAAAAAAGGTAAAGAGTTTGACCATCCCAGATGCGGTGTCTGTCCGTTAGCACAATAGTTCGATAACGAATGGACCGATTACGATGAAATGTTGTAGTTGGATTCTTTATCAAATTTGTAGATCGAAGTTCATAAATTAATTGGTAATGTATCCCAAAAAATAAGTAAGGCCCTTTTGACATCTGCGTGAGTTTTGAACCGAATTGCATAAAATTCAATATTCGTATAGCTTAAGGGCTTAAGCTATATAACACGCAATTCCAAAAATTGAGCCCAATCTATCAACATTCACAGTGCCCTTTTCGCAGCGACGTGTAAATAAATATAGAAAACGAGCTCCTGGGTAAGGCTACAGCATGTGCAAAACCAAATTTTGGAACTTGGTGTTAGTTTTGCTTTTATTTAAAGTGTATATGTATGAAATTTCATTTAATTGCTTCCATAAATAAGAAAATTGGCACCACACATCATGCACAAAACCAAATTTTGAAACTGGCGTTAAATTTGCTTTTATTCCAAGTGGCTATGTATCAAATTTCTTTTAAATGCTTCCATAAATAAGTAAGTTTTCAATCGGGTTTGTAAATGGTCGAGATGCGAAAAGAGCACTGTGAATGTTGATCGATTAAGGCTCAACTTTTGGAATTGCGTTTTATATGGCTAAAGCTATACACATATTGAATTTCATACAATTCGGTTCATAACTCACAGAGATGTCAAAAGTGCCTACTTTATTTTTTGGTCTACATTACCAATTCACGAACTCCGATCTACAAATTTGATAAAGAATCCATCTACAGAATTTCATCGTAAACGGTCAATTTGCTATCGTTATCAAGATATCGTGCTAACGAACAGACGGACAGACACCGCAAAATTATAAACTCGCTAGGATTTATAATTGCGCTAGGTTAACTTGAGCGCTAGGTCTACAGAACAGAAAACATCAAATTTTTACCCGAAAAGACAAAATGGTGGTACCCCCTCCCCCCACACTATTGGAGGGTGATGGCAGCTCTAAATTTGTGGCGCTAGCTGGCGCTAGGTCAGCAAAACACAAAACGTCAAAATTTTACCCGAAAAAACAAAATGGTGGTGCTAGGAAAAAATGCCCCCCGCACTATTGGGGGGTGGCGCTAGCTCTAAAATTTGTGGCGCTAGCTGGCGCTAGGTCTGACGAACACAGCGCTTGCTTTTGGAAATGATCGGACGCAATGGTGGTGCTAGCGTTAACATAGCACCCCCCGAAAATCAAGGGCTTTTCTGCAAAATCTATAATGGCGCTAGCTGAACTCAAAGTGGCGCTAGCTGGCGCTAGCCATAGAGATTCTAGCGCAATCTGTCTTTAGTCAAAAATTTGAAATGGTGGTGCTAAGTTAACGGAGCCCTAACTACGGTAGAATCCTAACCGACCAGTGACCATGATGGACACGTTTCATTATTATTCTTGAAAAGGCTATAAAATTACTCAGCATTCAGCAAAATATTGTGACGGGAGCTAACTTGGTACCTACTTATTTTACTCAAATCCCGTCGCATAGCTCATGTAGAAGTAAAAGAGCTTGAGATTACCTACGGCGTTTAGATTATTTAGGCATAAACTTTTTGTAGCTTCCTCGTATGGTTGATCGCCACCCAATTTCTTTACTTACTTAAGTTTCCCTGTATAAAACTGAGACGATCCCAAGGAAAGTAACAATGAAATTAACTAAGGTAATACTGATAGAATTTCACTTCAATAATAACTTAATTAAACATGAGCTGCGAATACAAAATAAATCCCCATAAATCAAAAGTATGGCGTTAAAACTGAACTCCAACAGTTCACAAAATCAATAATCCCCCTTAATTCGATCGTGATCGATAGTAAGGATTTAATGCACCTTTAACCTTTGAACTAAATCATGTAAAATAAATAAACGTCACGATAAGGTATGCATAAGCATAAATAGATAGCAATCTAACCTTTAAATGCTTTTAAAGAACCTTCGATTGGAGACAGCTCTGCCTAAACGATTAACAAACAATTACAAAAGCAAAACATATACTCCGAGTTTTCACTCTCGATATTAATAGTTGACTGGTTAAAAGAGCCCTAACTTACTTGTGAAACCCCAAAATCGGAACGTAACATAAATGCAGATTAGTACTCTGAGGGAGACTAAAATGTCTAATTAGAATATGGAAGAATAGGAAACTATCCAATAATTACTAAATTATTTTAATTCCAGAGTGAGTAGATATTCGGGTTGACCCAATTAAAAGTTGACCTTTCATTCCCACCAGGAAATGTCCGCCACCAGGTATATATGGTGTTTTAATGAGACTAATGATACTCTTCGTAATTAACGTGGGTGCACGGTTAAATTGGTAATTTCTGCCAGTTAAAATTAAAGCCAGAAACCAAAATGAGAAATGCACAACTTGGACTGAAAGAAACAATTATAAGGAACAACCCCTTAATCACAAAAATATACATACATTTAAATAATACGAAGATTACTCATATGACAATAATAGTATGGCAACGATAAACAATTAAGATGATTCAACGTCGAATGGAAATGACCTAGCACGCAATTACGGTAACATCATTTTAAGCTTCCACTTACGTATTAATTAATCCCATTTTATATCCTCCAAATTAAGAGACAAGTGGCTAAGATCGCTTCTAAACTATGTCCAGACTTGCACAACAAAATGATCAATCGCCAGAAACTATATTTAAAGAGTATGCAATTAGACCAACATCGATTATTAATAATACACTCTGCTTTAACGTGTACTTAGGGGGTAGTTCATATTTGCTATAGATGTCACATACGTAATACTTTCAGATGTGCGTAGAAGTTTCATTTAGAATGTCGCTTCAATTACATTTATACGAATTGTGAGTTAAGGAAAATTCGTTTAGCTTAATTAACTTTCATCCTGTTTTGTTATTGTTAGTGGAAGATTAGTAGAGCATATTGTAGCCGCCGATGCTTAGTGGGTACAGTGGAATTTTCGACAGGCGTGGGTGGCTTTCATTTGAGATGTGGTTAGATAATTTAGGGTATCCGTGAGATTTTGTGACCGTAGTTAGAGTGCTGTACTTGTCCTAGGGGTCTCCCAAGCCGACACTGAAAATGTTGACTTACCTTATACTTCCGGTTGGTAATTCTGGGAAAACTACGGGTAGAGTCGTTACCTTTTAACTCGAAACGACGGACGTTTCGCAGCCCGTTTGAAATTTCGATAGCAGTCGGGCTGATAGGGATGGCACTCCTACGTTGTTTAATCGGTTATTTTATGTGTTGGGACGTGAGACATAATCGGGAAGGGACTTAAATAAAATGCAGAATTTTGTGCGTAAGAAAAGACAAGAACAAGTGAATATATTACGCATACAATAAGGAAATACCAGGATCACGCACACAACAAGGCAATGCCAGATAAACCTTCTACGGGACAAAAACCCTGGCATTTCCCACACAAATGCATGAAATAAATCAACAACAAAATGCAAATGAGAAAAATAACAAAAAAAGATCTCAAATTGTACGATAAAAATGAAGTAATCGGATCAAATGCAGTTAAACAATTCATAAAAACACATATACCATCAATTGAGTAAAACAAATATCAAAATATATATTTTTCTGGTAAACAGGTAAATACCACAAATCTAAAACTTAAAAACCTTAAAAAGCTAATTAAGACACTTGCCATGCTGCTGGATACTGTGTCCAAAATAAGTATGTCTATCCTGGGGATCTCTGAAACCAGAAGATAGGAAGATAGTCAAGTTTACATGACACTGTGTCCAAGATAAGGACGTCTACCATAGATACGACGATGGTTCAATTAGAGAAAAGATTCACAATTACGGAATTATTATTATGCTTTAAAGGAAAGCAGAAAATTCCAATTACTTTCGAAGATATGCAAGAAAAACCGCAATTTGCCGATTTCGTTTTTTCTGGTGTTATTTGAACAGATTCAAAATATTAAAAAAACACTTTCTGATTGCCACTTTTTGAGCTCTACAAGACACCGAGAGATTTTCGATACAACGTTTCGTTTCGGAGAAATTAACATCATATTTATTTTTTATAAGGCCCGTAAAAAAGTACACACTGTACTGGGTAGCATTTTTTATTAGGAATACAAGAATACAACGATATACGGGATACAAAAAAAACAAGAGTTGGAAAACGAAGGTTGCAAAACGATGCTTCACCCGCGCACTACTCGTGCGATAATACCTACCGGAGAAAATTCCTAGAGAGATGGAACATTTCTCCGTATGTAGGTACCTATCCTCGCACGATTAGGGGTTGAGAATTCATGGAAGATATGAAGAAAAAATGTATGTAATAGCGAACCTACTCAAAAGTTTCGGCAAATATGTATTGTAATGCCCAGTGAAACAAGACAAATATTTCATAAAGGTACCTTTATGTGTGGTCTCAGTAGCCCTTATCACTTTGCGGATACAAATCGCTAGATCAAACATATTTCTTTCATTTGCATAAAATATACTATATCTCGCGGTTGCTATAGGAAGGTAAACCGAAGAAAGCTTTCACGTTTGTGAATATACATCAAAGAATAAATGGTTTATATTGAGAAAAAAGTTAAAGTTACTTTTAAGAAAATGGCTGACAAACATCAGATAATGTTGTTTACACTTTTTCAGGCAAAGTGGGATTTGACAGAATCTTCGCTCCTTCCAGTATAATACGATTGAGATTTTATCAACTCACATGACATTTGATAAGAAAATATATACTTTGCATTCCAACATTTTCTATTGAAAACCTTGGAGTTCTTTCAGGGAGAATTATATTTCGGTATAGCGCATGATGTTAGCAGTAGAATTTCCTTAAATGAGTAAAAAAGATGGTCGTTCTCTTATAACTTGGCTTTAAAAGTGATCGGTATTGCGCAAACTAAAAGCAATCATCCTCAAGTGAAGCGTTTTAATTAATTTGTTTTTATACGGAATTAAAATTGGGAATCTTAATGAGTTCCACGATTAAAATTTATCGGGTCATTTGCTTTTGTTTGTATATTTACCATTTAGTGCCTGAATAGTAGGTATTGTCGTTTCAACTTGTACTATTAAGTTAACTGCAACATAAATGGAATGGGACAATTAATTTAATTTTTGTAGGTAATAACGCCATAGTAAAAGTTATTGCTAAACAATCCAGTATTCTACTTTTAGATAAGTAATGCTCATGATCCGCAACAATTGCCACAATTATTGCAAACCCATTTAGGTGGATTAAGATTGTGGTACAACTACAATAAAATGGTGTTAACCACCAAAACAACACACGAACTTTTGCTCTGAGGGGGGGGGGGGGTATTAGAACTTGGTTTTATATTTGATTGTATTTTAATTAAAATAAGGAACTGTGTTCAGTGTGCGAATATCTCTAAAATGAAGTGTCGGAGGAAGGATTGACTTGATTCTTTTGGTATACTAGGTATATCCAAAAAAGGTAACAAAATGACGTGCGCGTTCTTCTTAGAGTAACAATTAAACCTGTTTCATGCGCCGAAAAGAGACTAAGAAAATTTCTGCGCGACCTCGAGCGGCAAAACAAAGAACTATTGTAAAAGAAACATATAACACTCGGATGGCCTCTAACGGCCTAAGGTAAAACACTGTACTACAAGAATAATGTACATCTCACTAAACGAGTTTAGAAGGGGAATACCTACATGGGGTAGGAATTTAAATAAAACGTAAAACTTTTATATCATGAAATGAGTTGACAAATGTCAAGCTTTATTGACATTTGAAGAAAAAATGTTTTAAGCGTTTTGAGATTCGCAAACCTGTGTGTCTAAAATTCTGTTGCATGAACGCAGACAAAGGTTCCGAGTTTTCTAACATTTATTTATATTAGGTGGATGTCTACTCAGCCTGTTCTACCCTACTTTGTTGTACAAAAAGACAGACAGGTAACTAAAGGAAGCTTCGTAACGTGTAGTACTGTGCGCAGGTATTTGGATGTCCGCAATATAATTTTAAAATACAAATATTCAGGAATACGCGTTGTGTGAATTGTTTTCCGTTCCTCATTTGTTTTCTGAAATAAATAACAACTGAACGCTGCCTTATTATGGCAAATAAAATGTTAAACAACTATTATATACAAACATTTTGTATACAGTTCTTATTTATCGAGATATATACTACATTCCATATACAGGGTGGGTGGGCCATACCACAATGTAAAGGCGTTGAGTTATTTAAAATGGGCCATAGGGAAATTTACATTGCATCAATTGTTTCATAGCTTCCTCGCGAATCATCTGCCACAGTACTGTAGAAATTGTTTCTAAATTAACAAATTTATTCAAATCAGATATAAACGTTTAGATTACAAACGGTGCTCGAATTGTTTTCAACCGGTAACCAAACAATACCCGATACTCGGCACTGAATAGCTCGCATTACCACTCAGCTACTGTGCCCACTCTTGTACATATTGTACTACATGAACACCTTTTCGAGCGACGGAATACATGTTGCTGCTTCGTTGATGCATTTGAAGGATTGAGATCGAGAACTGTCAGGGAAACAACTAAGCGCAAGGCCAAGATTTGAGAACAATATGCGCAATGTAAATTTCCCTATGGCCCATTTTAAATAACTCCACGCCTTTACATTGCGTTATGCTAGGTGTGTACTTTCTATGGCCCGTCTTTAAAAAAAACACCCTGTATAATGGGCTGTATCGCATTTCACATTTGCCAAGTAATAGTAAAACTGTAGAGGTCGTCTGTTTCAAAGATAATGATTTAAAAATTTCTATCATGATGTTAAGAATGACTCGGCAAAATTCTGAAGAACTTTAACTGCGTTAGCACGCAATACAATAAAATGACACGACTATACCAATTATCAAGTTATCAGTGTAATTTTAAGGTTTCGTTGATAATTATTTAAGCCTGTGGTTTTCACATTCACCGAACAGAGTTATTGGAATGCGAAGAAAAAAAGAGACAACTGGGCAGAGACAGATGGACCTTTGAATATAATAACTATATTCAAAGGTTGGACCGAAAAGTTCAACGACGGGTTTAAAGTTGCGTTTCCTTCAATAATTATTAATAGAGCTCTAGTACAATTTAGATACCTACCCTATCAATTATTTGTGTTACACAGCTAAGGCTATAACAAAATCGAATTGTATTTTTATTTGTATTTAAAAGATTTAACGCCCCTATTTATTTTATAAATTGATTAGTGACGAGTTTTTTTTTAATTCGTATTTATCGATTCAAACGAGTTGGCGAGGATAATGGAACGACCCTTCCTCATATACAATAATTTAGTAAACCTCGTTTAGTTGACAGGAATAGGGTATACGATACAATAAATTTTGTTTAAAATTGCCAAACTTGACGTAAGAAAAGACGCCCTAATGACAGCCATGAAGAACAACTTGAATATCGAATGGGGAAACAGTTCAATTTAGCAACAAGAAACCTTGGCTGCGACTAGAAGCTGAAGAGTAACGTCATTGTATTTAAAAAATGGTAAAAAAAATGGATACATCAAAGTACGATCTACATCAGTCGGCAAAGTATTGAAATTTTAATGTCATATTTTGTTATATTCTATTAACCATGAACTTTTTACAATTTTTATATGTTTGTTACCTGTTTTTGCAGAGGTAGGTATAAATTGTACACGTGTAGTTATGGTACCTCAGTCACGAACATGTATGTTTAGGTACACTCTCTTTCACTTTGGGAATGATCAAACGATTACGAATCCGCAAACTTATGCCATCACGTTTGAAGCTCCACACAATACTCCGAACACCGATCTGAAGCTGAGACATCCATTCGAAGATATAACGCTATATAATGTGTACACGACTATTTATATGAGATGTCCTATCTGCCTACACATTGCAAAGGAGGTAAAATCGCTTAAAATGTAAGCATTAACCTTAAGATCCTGAAACTTATAGATTAATCACGTTATAGAAGTTAATTTAGACGAGGCCACGGACCCTTTAGAAGAAATAAAAATCATAAGTGACTTGCTCAAGGAATTTTGTCCAACTCATTTTGACAGGTTTGTATTCTATACCAACACACTTTTCCTCTACGTTAATGATTAGTTCCAAAATAAGGAAAGCTGTACTGAAATGTGGCGGCTTGTTCACTCTGCTGAAGTATGGCAGTCATGGTTTGGACGAAAAGTGGAACACGATGTATGTTACCTCTTTTGATTTTTAATACGGTAGATAGAATATTTTAGGTTGAAGGGAATATGCTATCGCTACGTAAATCATATTAACGTTCACAATCTTTATCATAAAGTGATAGAAAAACAATTCCCCATGGGCCACATGCTATGCAGGTAACTATGTCTCAAATGAAACCATCCCTTTTACTATTGCATAATTATGCATCAATTATTATCGATTCTCTGCCGAAACTTCGTGCGTAGCTTATTACGTTGGGTTTAACCTGTTAGATACGTGGTATAAAGGATATCGATCACTCTGATGGAAGGGCTAGTAAATTTTGTAACAGTCAAACATCTTTATTACTGAAACAGCTATACACAACTGTACGAGAAGTTGACGGTATCTCATGTACCTACTTTGTTTCGGCTGAAGACAGACGTTAGACATAACAGGGACGGATAATTAAATTCAAGTTTACGTCAGCCAAGCTACAAACTACACGAAGCTATGGTAAGGACTCATTTTAGTTTATCCAAGATAAGAACCACTTAAGATTACGTCATCTTTTTATTCGAATCCGTTTAGATGTAAAGAACTACTCTCTTCTTTAGTCTTCAATTGTCCGCAGACGCGTTAACACGAGCGTATTATCAGTTTTATCCACCTCACATCATCTTCTAAACTTCACGTAATTATAGTGATATTATTATCTGCAGATAGCAGAGATGCGCAATTACATGCTTTAACTAAAACAAGAAATTTCCGATTAGTTTCGAAGATATCCCAGAAAGACGCAAATTTGCCGACTCGGTTTTTATTTTTTTCTTATTTTATTTGAATAGATACAAAAGATTAAAAAAAACACTTTCTTATTGCCACTTTTTGAACTCTACAAGACACCGTTTAGAGATTTTCAATGCCTACATTTCGTTTCGGGGAAATCATCTTCTACTTTAGTTTATTATATGGCCCGTAAAAATACCTACTGTATTGAGTAATATTTTTACTTGTAGTTTTATCATTGAATTTATAAGTTATAAATTCAATGGTTTTATTACGAAAATAGCGATATACGGTATAAAGAAACAAAAGTGCATAACGCCCTAATCGTGTGACAATACCTATCGAGCAAATTTAATGGAAAATGAAAAATTTATCCGATAGGTATTCACGCTCGATTAGGGCGTTGTGCGCTGATGCACCATCATGTTGGAATCAGGGTTGGAACAATACCCAACTGTCGTTTTTCTGCGGGTATGCATGTATCCGCAATAAAAAATTCTACTCAATACAATGTGTACTTTTTTACGGGTCATATAAAAAATAAAGTTGATGATGATTTCTCCGAAACGAAACGTTGTATTGAACTCTCAGCGGTGTCTTGTAGAGCTCAAAAACAGCGATGAGGAAGTGTTTTCTTATTTTGTTGTATCTGTTCAAATAACACCACACAAAAATAAAACAGGAATCAGCAGATTTATTTATCTTTGTCTTATCTCGAGGCATTCCAACATTTGGCCATTCGCAAGACCCTTCCCTCTAACGGAAGTCACGCTTGAGATCGAATTCTTTATTTTCCTAAGTTTATTTACCTAACCTCACATTTCATGACTCCTTCACTCATTATCAAGCTATCCTGTTTCAGACTACTTTTCCACTAACCTTCTCAACCAACGAATTTCAGCCCATCCTCAAAATTGCAAAATGCAACAAATACTTACCTACCCTACTTACTGCACTTTTAAATTTGCCCCTGAAGTATTTTTCACCACGACTTCCCTTCCCAAACCACTCTCACTGTTTGTGCGCCCTTAGAATAGAAATATTTTTCTTTATCCTATAAAATGCGCTATTCCGATTTTTTCTGTCCGCTGTAAATATCATATCTCCGGTTCGTTCCCTTTACTACATATCAGAAATTCTATTAAAGCTTTTCCGAATGAACAGAAACCCTTTCTCGTAATTGGGGAGAGCTTCGTTTGAATGCCGCTGGTGCTTAATTTTGAAACTCCGAAGGATCTACGACATTCCGTTACCGAGATCTCGATCGATCCATAAAAGGAGACATTTAAATGAAATTCATAAATTGTCAACTTCAGAAATGACTTTCAGCTTTGAAATTGAGCGATGCAGAAATAACACGATAAGTGCGAATTTTAATGCTGGAAACCCGAAGGTTCCACGAAATTCCGTTGACGAGATCTCGATCGATTTATAAAAGGCGCCAGAACAGCTGACAGTGAAACAATGAGCCCCTTTTTGAGAATAAAAAATATTTTAACAATTGGTAAACGTTGTTGTGGCGTTAGTCTTTCCACGATACAATGGCAAATCTTATTGAGCAACAGAAACATTGAAGATTGACAGTGACAGCGAATGAAGGGGGGGGGGGTCTCTTTCATTTGTACCTTTTAGCTAGTTATAAAGCACAGATAGTACTATACACAGTGCAGACGGTATTGGCTTGTCTTATTTAAATAACGGTGATGATGAATGCAAGCGCAGATGCTTTAAAGTGGTTTGTATGTGTTTACGAATAATCCGGAAAACTGAAAGATGTCACGGTTTTTATTGTGTCAAAGATGGGAAACATGCAATAGAGATAAAGTTATACGAGGATTTACCTGTGTTTCAGAAGCGGAGGAGTGTTTAGAGACTGCGCCAACGTCGACATCGACATCGACGGTTGCTAAACGTCTTTGATCAAATTGACTGTACTTGTATTTCTACATGTAATATTAAAAAGAAAACGCGCATTCTTTTATTTTATTTGCTGCGTACCTACTAAAAGAAATTCATTTGTTACTCATTACGTATAATACTTGAATCGCTGATCCACCAGACAAGTTCGTGAGTAGCCTACACGGCAACGAAATAGCTTTTCCTCATAGTGAAATACTGGATACGAGAGAAAAGTCAGTGAATGCCACTACAATTTTACGATGGTCATCATTGAGCAGCAGCAAAGGGATCGAAATCTGTTAGGAATCCTTGTGAATTTATAGAAATCCTAATCTCGAAATGAGAGTTCCAGGATTCTCGTCCATAAAAACTAAAGTAATTGACCGAAAATAAAGAATTCTAGAATGAGAAATAAAGCAGTTAATATCTTAAGAATTTTGTTGAGCAGCAAGAGCATTGCGAGTAGCTCCTTTATCGAAAACGTGAAAAACTTGAATGTTCGGCAGTCTGTTCGTCCGCCCGATCGAACAGTAACTCAAGAACGCTTTGACACATGAAGCTCAAATTAAGCGAACAAATAGGATATGAAGCAGGAAACAAGTGACTAGATTGTAAGCTTCAGGGGTTAACCACCTGAGGCATGCTCGCGCTACTTCCTTATAGCTTTGCGTGGGGGTATTGTAAATTTGATTTCTACCTACCGCCAAACAAGTATAAATTGTACACAACTCTTGTGTAGATAAAGCCCATTTTTTTAAAACCTAAATAGCTTAGTAAATGGTTCGGTTTTAAGGTAGCAGCATGTTATACTTACTGATATTTACTTTCTTGGTAGATGATTAATGGGTAAGGGGATCTTTACATATAACAATTTAAAGGACACCTTGCATAATTTCAAATTCTACGCCGTATAATAGAAGAAGAATCAAATCTTTAGAGAAATTCTCAGAAATATTCATTTTCGACATATGCACAATTCAGTTTTCACGTCATCAGTAGATGTGTCTCGTCTAGGCGATCTTTTCGCTCTTTGAGAGTACCCCCTCCGACACTCCGTTCTGCAGATATGCACTAACTGTTTTGACATCAACAGTAGATATGTCTAGCCCGGACGTTCCACTTGACCTCTATTCCGAGCCTCTTCCCACAAAATGTTTTCAAGATATTCGCTTCGACTTCGTCAATAGATATGTCTCGTCCAGACAATTGATTTTGACTTTGTGAGTACTCCTCTCCGAGAAACCATTTTAGAGATATTCGCTCTTAAAGTTTTGACATCACCTTCACCAATGGATATATTTCTTCTAGACGTTGCAATCGCCCTTTGTGAGTACACCTTTCCGACAATCTGTTCTTCAGATATAAGGAATTGTATATGAGCACGATAATGAATCGAGGACGAGGACTATGGTTAGTAGAAATTCATTCCTTTCGTTGAGATCCTCCCCTCCCCCTAATTTTCTCTTATGATAAGGGGTCTTGATTGCAATATCATGAAGGGTAGAACATGTGTTCAACCCCCCTCCCCCTCCCCCGTATGCAGAAAATGAGACCAATAATTGGTTGTCGCATGTAAAAGTTGTCTAGTTTCATATTTCAAAAACATCATCTTAGGAAATTATTCATGGGGGGGGAGTTTCAAGACAGCGAAATTTGATGGCCGTCTGGCACACATGCAAGGTATATAGGCTACTTGTTGCAGGACTCTAGCACAATTCCCTAAAAGTAGATCGAAAGAGCACAAGTGGTTACGGGCACACGGATGCACAGATGGACGGACAGGCAAAACGCAAACTTAATATACCATCCTACAATGAGGCCAAGGATTATCCACGCCTTATGCAAGATATATTTACAACGTGATACTAACCTTGTGACGAATTTTTGCTTTATTGTTGGATAATACGCCCAGGCCTGCCGCGTCTATTAGGAAAAAAGCCATGCACCTATGCAATCATAACCCTAATGAATAGGTACAACTAAACCGGGAACTGAATAATGAAGTTTCACAGAACAAATCAAACGCAATCAATACGTAGGGGAATACACGAACAACAATCCTCAAATAAGTTAGCGACACAATATAGGGAATATGCATGTAATTTTTTAAATTTTTTAATCGCTTGTTTACATCGTTCTAACATAGTAAAAAGTGTAAACACTGTTAGAACAATTCAATTTAACTTGTAAAATAACATTCAAAACGTTGACTTTATTCGATGGGTTTGAACGCCGCCGCATTTTCAGTGGGCCTTGGATGACGTCACAAGCCACGATCAGTATTTAATAAGTGTTGATTTATTTATACATATTTTCAGTTGTAATAGCTATTCAGACCATGGAAAAAGCTAAAAAACCATTTTATAGGTATTGCCTTGTGCCAAAGTGCAAAAACACTATTAGAAATATTCTCGATAAAGTGTTTTTTTGCAGTTCCAAGAGGACGACTCCAAGAGCGTTCTCAATTTTTTTACAGTTAGTGAACCCTAAAACAATCTTTTTCTACAATATTGTGCCGTTGATTCTTGCAAATCGACGGGCTGTGCAATTTTTTTTCAAAATCCGAAGAATTTTTTTAGTTAATAAATGGAATAATTTCCAAAATACCACAAGAAATGTAAATCTATAGTAGGCGAATGGAAAGCTCTCGGAATGACTTACATAAAAAAAACGTCCAAATCCGAGTTCACGAAAAATTCGACTTCGGACTTGTTTTCGACACAACCAAAAATGATTTTTTCTATTTCGGTGTTACAATGAGAATTTTGTGCAACTGTTTTCGGCAAAAACAGTGTTTCAATGAGTTCCATTGTAACATTGTTTTTGGTAACTTTTCATCTCTAAGTTGGCAGTTCGCCAAGACGTCAAGACGTCAACGTCAAATCATCCGATGTGAAATCAAATTACGTGTTTTCCTTGATTTTTGGTACACGAAGAACTTAATACATTCCAAATCAGCAGTTTACACATCCACCATAAATAAATTTATCTACGAATAAAAAATTACACATTCACGGAATTTAAAGTTTCCAAATGTCAGTGTTGTGTTTATCTACGCTGCCAACTTAAAATTTGTCAACGTAAATGGTGTTGCCAACTTAAGACATATTAATTCTAAAGTTTCCTGTAGTTTTTCATAATTACTTTTTAATTAAATTAAAGCCCCGAAATAGAAAAAATAGTATGAAAAACACGTGTTACAATGCTTTATTGTAATACTCCTATATTGTGGACACTTGTGGCTCCGTTTCCCTACGCCACTCGTGCCACAAGATAGTCGTATTATAATAGGTCGCATTGTAACACTTGTATTTCAAATACTATAGCAAATCGGGTCACATCAAACGATTCTTTAAAGCGTGAGCTTTTTTATGCTTCTATTTTACCAAAATGAATGTTTTTTATTAATCAGAGCGACAAGGGCCTATTATATTCGTCCAATAGTGAAGCGTTTCGCAAATTTGAATTTCGTTCGCTTATTTTGCACTTTTGAATTAACATTTTTAGCAATTAAAAACAAACTAAATAAGAAACTAATGGTTTAAGTATAATGTTAGGACAATAAATATTCGCGGGAGAAAGAATCAAGTAAATTTAAACCACATGCATATTCCCTATTCAAATGAGAGTGAGAGCCAACCGAGATTATTATGAATGAAATAGTCGACGTTTTTGTGACAATTCCTCCGATTTACTCTCATTGCCGACTTCTTTTATTAAAAACTAAATTAACCAATTTGACTATTGTAGTCAACCGAATCAATGCTATATTATGAATTGTGCCTTCTCCAATTTTTTCGAGTAGGAGTTATGCGTACAGCCGATCACCTTCACCTACTTCAATGTTAATCTCTAAAATGGTCTGTCATCTGGAAATTTCATAGCTTTAAGTTTTCGCCGTAACTAAAAGCTTTAGGTCTAATTTCCTAATTCAACTTATTTTCCTTTCGGTGGTAAATCGCCTGTTTAGATATTAATGGGGAGATATCGAAAAGATAATTTCTCCTTTAATGTTTCTGCAGCGGCTTTGCGCATCCCTTAATCCAAGCGCTACGCGGAATATGATATCTAAACCCCTCTTCTGAAACTGTAATAAAGCAAAGAACTAATTAAGGTAAAATAATTCCACTCCAATTAAGTAGTTAGATGGATTTTAACCGTTACTAACCACTTTGAGTATTAGCAATTAAATTATCCAAACCTACGCAAGCAAACGTATTATGAAAATTAACCAGTAATAATTTTAAAGTAAGTGCCTACTTAGCTTGAAATCATCACACAGAATATGTTAGCGGTAGTTTGCCGAGATGTGAATTTTCCCATTTAGATTAATTGAAGTTAAGCTTGCAGTTTAGAGTTGTCTGTTTAATGTGAAAACTCAAGAGCCTTACTTTGCTTTCTCAGATACGGCACGAGTTTATCTTTTCAACTACTGTTTAATACGCAATTATGGAAATTTAAACATAAGTGCCGTTTTAACGCACTTCGATGTATTCCAATTAAATTTCAATTAAGCTTTGCTAGAATCCCTTTCCTCTCCGGAAAATTTGAAGTTGTAAGTTATTAACCACATCCGCTTGAGACACAATAAGGGACAAGTGTGCAGTGCTCCGAAGTTTAGGCGAATGTGGAAACATCTGTTAACAAGAAAATTTGATTTGTACAATCTGCGTCTGTTTTGCGTTGCCCGATAACAAATAACTCCCCCCCCCCCCCCATCCTCTGCAGCTAGACATGTACCTAAAGGTGACAAAAAACAAGAATGTCAAGAACAACTCGTAGTATTATAAAGCTTACTTCAATACAGAAGGTTATACGATTCTAATTTGAATGAAAACTGGCAAAATGGCACATATTTCAACGTAACGATAACATTTTGTGAATTATTTCTACCATATTCCTGTCCTCAGAAATCTAATAGTTGAGACATTAAGGTATAACAGTTCTTAAAGCTTCTTAATTTTCGTTTTTTCAGTATTTTGTGATCATTGAATCATATAAAATGTTACGTTCTCTTTGGGCAAATGTAACAAAAAAGGGTTCGTTCTGCGAATCACACAAACTACCAAATAAAATAGGTAGTTAATCGCGCTGCATATAAAATATTGCGAAATAGTAATGTATAAGGTCTGACACCGAGGCCAATCGTATACTACAACTGAAACTAATATTCAAAAAGAATCAATAAAATTATTCGAATGACTTGACACTAGCAAAAGCAAAATTTTGTCTTAACTACGGATTTCACGTACAATCAGTAATGTAAAGGCATAAAAGTGGCGTTAAATTTAAGAAAAGTACATGCACAAATAACTAGATTTCTGTTCAATAGCAATGCACTCTAACTAATTCAAGATGTAAACAAGTTAATATGAGCAAATTCTTCGGAGTAAACAAACGACGACCACTATCGGTATAACACAGCTAATCTGAAAGATACAATGCAATTAAACAATCAGAAATGAATCTTCGTAGTAATCAGCAAGTAACGTAAACAAATCAGGTCTCGATTATATTCTTCGGTAACGACACAAGTAGTGTAAGTAAAATCACATGTACCTATCGGAGCAATTTGCAAGATCGTTCTCCAAAATTTCGTTATACTTGCAGTTACAATTCCAGAACAGTTGTCGAAGTGTAGTTCAGCAAACTTCGTTGTAAGTAGGTCACAGGAAATGACTGTGTAATTTTTTAAGTCGGTATGTAGAAACTCATCTAAGGCGTTCCTGAGTTGGTAAGATATATTCAGAAAATCCAGAATTCGACGGTTTCCACTCAGAAATATCGATGTATATCCCGTAGGTAATAAAGAAGAAGAAGAAAAAGGGAAGAAGATAAGAAAAGAGTAAATCAAGTAGTAAGAAGCCTAAAAATGACTATTCCAAGATAAAAGGTAAATGCGTAATTTATGATAACATACCGAAAACGTCCTTAAACTTGTAAAATATATCCGCAAGTACGTCAGCGAAGCGTCGATAGAAAAATAACAAGAGAAAAACTTTACCAAACTTATACAGCACCAATAAAAATCCAAAAAAGGCTGACAAAAAAATGTCGAGTAACTAATGGCGTGGTCTAAGGTGGCGTTTACAAAAAGTGCAAAAGTTGCCTTGTGATTTCCTCAATAACTTTGTTTCGAGAAAAAAAAATGAACTTCTGTTAACGACCGATGGTTGCCAAAGGTTTCAGCTTGTGAATAAAGTTAAATTTGATAACAAATTATTTTTGGTGCGTGATAAAAATGAAAGATATAAATTTTATATGGCAGTTTTTTAAGAACTTATTTCTTAAATAACGGCCAAAGCGCAGGAATTAACTACATAATTTTTGTTTCATGAATGTTATTTCAAACAAAAACTTTGACTCAGAAGGTAGTTATTGTGGAAATAAATTTCCAATTTGCAATGTAAACGCCACCTTAATGCTTATGGTATTTATAAATTTCAGAATTTAATGTATGAAAAAGTTTATCTTATGTTCTTCTCCGGTCGTAGATAAGAGTTATCCTTATCGCTAAAATTTAATTAATTTTGAAAACATATGTCGCAGGTGCGCGCTTTAATAAAAGAATTTTGCGTATTTCAACTAAAAAACAAAGAAGTGGAAGTATTGGATCTTGATTTGTTGCCGATGAGGTTCGCCCGACCCTCAGACTTATCCAAAGTCCGCCAATTCTTCCATCTTTAACTGTGAGTGATGTTTTACTTGGATTCTGCAGCCTCCCTTGACCTCTCATCTAAAAGTATAATTGTCTTATCCGATGTCTTTTCCCCTAGTGCAATGGTCGTAAATCTTTGTACTGTAAAAAGAAGTCGATTTTTTGCTGTCTCTTGTCTTAGTACAAGGGTTGTAAATCTACTACGCTGTGAGGTTCTTTTCCTCCAGCAGTTCGTAAGATTGTAACTCCTCTCACAAGTCGTTATCTAAAATCATTTAAATCCTTTTCCTTGTTGTTATCTTCTATAAGGGGCGTAAATCCTTATGCTTTACAGGGACAAACTTCCGTTTTCCCCCTTGGTGTTGTGGACGATGGTGATACCTTCACTGGTTGCTGGTGACGTTGGTAGTGGATCGAAGGATCGTAATCCACCGTCCGCTAATCCTTCAACTCTCGAAGGACATGTTCATATTATTGAGTCTCAGATGACCTGGAACCCGAGTGAAGACTTTTAAATCGATAGTGTTCATTTCTAGATTCTGCACAGCATATACGCATACAAAAATGATAGGTACAAGATTTGGCGTACTATTTGCAACCTGCCATTACAGTGTTGGGTAAGATCCTTTAATTCTGGATCTAGATACAGATACAGATCCAGATAAATCATGATATAGTTCCAGATCAAAGATCCACACTTAAGAAAGGATCTAGATCAAGATCCAAGATCCTCCCAAAATGATCTAGATCCTTTATAGATCCTTCAGAGGTAGATCTGATTTACATGGGTGGATTTCTATTTTGATTCATCGGAAAACGCTTAGTCATCTCATTCCGTTTAACAGGCCGTTCCCAGATTTGAAAACTATAGCAACCGCCTTATTACCTACATCAATTTAAGGCGAAGAAGTTAAGAAACATGTGGATGAAGGATTTATTATCTATGAAATCTCTATTTCGCGACGCTTTGCAGGACAAGTGAGAATCGACCTTTATTTTGTATGCGATCTCAGAAAATAGTGTGTCGATTAGAATTTCAATAAAAGTAAAGAAAATTGTCATAGAGTTTTTTGTTGTTGTTCAATGAAAATTTCTTTTGTTTTGGATTAACCGATGATAACTTCTAGTATAAGTTAAAATGTAATCGCATTGTTGCATTTGAATTACCGATTTCCGGTACTTCAAGAGTGGATAAATGAGTGTTGAGACTTTCCAGCGTTTCGGAACCCAGCTGAACCCTGAGATTGAATTTTTCTTTAATTATCAAAAATAAAGTTTATTTGAACATGCGTAATATAAGGGGTTTGTTACAAGGTTTAAAGTTGCGTAATTTTCAGCTAGCTAGGCAAGTGTTAGTAGAGTGGTGTAATGTACTCATGTCATTGCATATACAGCAATATGTTTAATGGAAGGAGGGTGAGATTGTGGATGTTTGTTAAAATGTTATCAATAGGTACATGGCTATTTAAGATAGACTGATTCTAGTAGGTGATTGGTACGGTATTATACAAGTTAATAAAACGCACTGTCCATTGAAATCCTGGGTTATTAGACGCCGTACTGCGTACATAAATGCACGGTATGTTAAAACAACTGTTTGTTGGTTTTAGAAGAAAATTTCCAATCAGTAACGACAATATGTAAATTTATAGGATAATTAAATTCAATGTATTCATAGATTTTCCCCAGTAAAATAAGGTAATTGTTTAGACATTCAGTTTTAATTGCTCTATGTTGATTGATTACATTATTCGTATGGTAAAATATGCTTGTGACGATAATTATTCATTTCATATCGATATGCACTTGGGAATAGATATCGGTCAGCGTTTTAATTTTTTTGCAATAAAAAGCGGCGGTTCCGGTAAAATTTCATTACGGCTGCAGCATGCTGCATATGTATGTATAGGGAGAGAATGTTTTGATTTTATCACGTTACCTATGATCGCTAATACAATTTTGGACTGAACTGACGATTTTATCTCTGCAGTATGGAACTACCCTTTATTTCTAACTATGCATTAAAGTTTACTAAACTAAATCACAAGGGTAGCAAACACAGGTCATACTTATTACCTTTTCTTAATTGCTTCCAGATCTGGTGGTTCAGTCAATAATTGGCAAGTGTGTGCTAATTTTCGCATTAGGTTGTATCATTGAATAATAGTTTTTTATTCAATGGTTGATGTATGTATATAATTAGCCACACACATATATTGAAATAACGAGGATATTAATTTCGTATCATTAGCGCATTGTTCCTCTCCTATATGTCTGGGTTGAATTTGAATTGTAGTAATTTGAAATATATAGGCACCAAAAATCATTCTGGATCATCTCTCGGCAATTAGAATAAACGCGTTCTGAGCAACTAGTTGAAGGTAATTTCATTACCAATAGTAATTAACCACTAATTAATGACTTCACTACGATTTTGTCCAAGGAATTAACTAACTGTATAATTTCTAACTAATTAAACTCCCGGGTTAGTCAAAATGTCAATGAACTGACCTTATGAATTCCGAATGCCCTTTAGAGGCATCTTTCTCGAGTCTTCAAATTAAGACTCATTGATTAAAGTGAACGGAGTGATCCATTGGGAATTCATCTTTCAGGCTATTCAATCGATTTGAACAGCACCTCTGCGACATTCTTTTGTAAAGAGTTGAAATGTACCTAATTGATAAATTACGATCGAGTGCCTTTACTTTATTATTACCTACATTATGAAGAGTGTATTGATCTAATTATGACTGAAAACGGATTTAAAAGTAATATTAACTTGAAGAGTTGGATGAATGCTATTCCCAATTTGAATCAAATTGTTCAAAACAACCAATTTCCGTTGTTTAATTTTGCAGATCCATTTTAAATCATTTCCGAATGGAACCGTGCGGTTCTATTAAAGGATTCTATTCACTGCATCAACGTAGTCTGCATTAGAACAGACGTAAATTAAGCTTTACCCTTTACGGAGTGCTCGAAATTTAACCAAGCATACGTACAATTTAAATACCTACTGTAATGGCTCTTTTATATTATACAGTTCCGGCTTTCGAAGTGAATGATCACGAAAATTGAATTGTCAGCTTGTTTCTTATTGCCTATTTAAAACCTTCTTTAATTAAAATCATACCTACGAAAATTAAAGCCTTTGATATTGGCTCTTTCTGTTATACTAATTAGGAAGGAATCGCGTTTGGGATCAGTTCTTAAAATTTTAATTAAATCTTAATTTCATAACGGGTAGAATGGTAAGCAAGATGTCTCTTAAAAATCTAATTTCCTGTTAAGGACATCTGTTTAACAAATAATGACCAATGCTTCTTACTATAGTACAATCTGATGTTATATGAGTTCTATAGTTAGAAATCAGAAATCAGAATCGTGAACTTCTGGTACCTATACTTAACCCTATTTTAACTGTATTGTAGGTAGTATTGTTCGAGTCGAATAAATTCGATAGACTTTATCTATTTTCTTTATGGCCACAAAAAGTGTAAAGCTTTATAAACACGCCGTGCTATAAACAGTGGTCAAAATGCACGCTTTTTGGTTTATTAAACTCCCTCTGAAATAGCACTTATTGATAAACTCATAACGCATAAACTTTCGGAAGGTGTTGAAAACAAATACACTATTACATAATATAATGAACAAGTTTTATTATGACGTTTAAAAATAAGAATGAATATGCAAATAGCTAATTCATGCAACTATCGGCGACTTTGGAAATCATGACAGTATGACGTCATACTATACGTGAAACCAATGGCTATAGCGTGCGCCAAACCAAATGTTGAACTTGGTGTATGATTTGCTTTTATTCCAAGTAGGTATCAAATTTTATTTAAATGCTTTCATAACTATGAAAGTTAGCACTGCGCATGCGCAAAATCAAATTTTGAAACTGGCGTTTAGTCCAGTCAAATTAGCTTCAAAGGTAGTATAAACTGGATGTTGTAATTTCACTCAACGAAACCAAGCGTATCCTATGTAAAAAAAATCTCTCGTGCTATCCATCTCTCTGAAAAGTAACTTTCTATTGCCTACTCTTCTTACTGTGCCACTAGTTAGGGAGACTTATCCAAAAATTAGAAAATGAAAAAAATTTGCTCAAAATCTTAGTTAAAGATGGTATAAGGATGGACCGGTTAGAGAAGAATTTGCATTTACAGCAAATTTAATTTTCTACACTACTTATACGACTTGATACTACTTTATTCTAAACCTACAAATAATCTAGCATTCAACGCCGACCTATTGTTGTGTAAACTACACCAGACGGACGTTTCATTTGGCTTTGGCACCTTCAATAACGATGGGACACACTGTATGTGAATTTTATGTTTTGTTAACGTTAAATGTTGGTTGGAATTTAAGCACACTTTCGATCATATTAGTTGAAATAGAGCACAATGTTGATGTATCAGAATTGTTTCACTTATTTGTTTGATTTTGTTTAAATAATCGTTTTGTTTATTTTATTTTGGGCAAATTCAAATACGTGTTAAAAAACTAAATATGTTTAGTTAGGAATTATTTGAGTAGTATTTGTAAAAGTTTATCTCATGTCCGGTCGTAGGTAAGAAGTTTTGTTATCGCGGCGTAAGTTAATGAGTTTTGTAGCGGTTTACCCTTTACTCAAGCCTGTTACTGGTGCCCCGCTTATACTTGTACATTCAATAGCTCTAAGCTCTAAGATACAGGATCCTTTTCATGGAATGCAGTTCAAATATAATTTATTTACAAAAAGAATAATGATAAAACAAAATAAGTATAATGCAAACAAATACAAGTTCTAATTGAGGCCGTACTGCCATCTATTGGCGACGGGAGGTACTCACTGAAGGCGGCGGTAGTAAAATGAAATAACTATGAAATGAATGAGTATATTGGTTGTGGTTACTCTTGTCCTATACTCTGTTTTTTAACTAGGAAGACGGATTTAAAAGTTCCCGCAAAAAATCTTAGTTTCTATTGGCTCGCGCTGCGCCCGTTTTACACCCAGGTAAAATTGCTATTGACATGATTTAACTGTCAAATTTAATCGCGATTCTCGTCCGTAACTGTTGTACTTATTTTTGAGTTTTTCTGTGTTCTGAGTCCATTTGCATAAATTTTAACAAAAAAAACAGTTCTTTTAAGAACAAAAGTTGATATTTCGCGTCCTAAGTGTACTGGCATTAGTGATGAATTCAACTCCAAGTACCTACCAGTAAAGCAAGCTTGTCTCCTTTGAAAAAACGTAGTCGCTTAAACTTGGGTCATTTTATCAGTCTCCGAGAAGCAGTTTATTATAAACACATAAACAAATGTTGTCTGATCCCCGGATATGAATTTTGCTTGTGTTGAAGATTGCATCTACCAGAGGTAACGTAAATAATGATGTAGCTGGTATATATTTGGTTATTAAAGTGTGACACATATTAGGAATATTATTATTGCACGATCTACAATATACCGGATAATTAAAGAATATCGAAGTAGAAGTACTGGGATTGTTACCCCTTCGAAACGTTCCGGTGGTCATAACGCTGTTGCAAATGTGAGCTCTGACGATTGGCGGAATTGTGTGCAACACGTTACTAAGGAAGAAAATAAGATGTGTAGATTGGATGGCCTAATGGACACACTTATAGGACCATTAATTATTTCACTCGGATAGGAGGACAGTGACAGTTTTAGTGAACTTTCGGAAGACGGTGACTAAATCGCTTATACATAAAGCAGTGAACTGTGCTGTTTAATAATATGACTATAATTCCATTGTTCTGAATTTGTTCAATAACTTAACAATTGTAATGTGGATTGTGTAGTATTACAACTGATAAAAACATTTAAAATTATAATTCAAAATAATGTTTCAAAGACCAAAAAATGTATGCAGGATGATTACTTATTATCAATGTATTACCTATTTATTATAATTCGCTTTTAAAAGTATGATGTATGCATAATATAACGGAGTTCCTACCAAATAATAACCCAAAAGCATAAATCATGAAATCTATCCAAATGTGAAAGAAAATCTCATCACGCAACCCACAATACATGTCTGTATAAAATGAGTATTATTTTTGTTACTAGATTCTAGTGACATTTCCAGTGTAAATCAGGTTTTTAAATCCGTCTTCCTAGTTAAAAAACAGAGTATAGCTCGTTATGTTACAGTTCCCCTGCGGAATTACCAGGTGGTTTTCAAAGGCAGGTTACACAGGTGTTCTGGACCAGATTTTAACAGGTAAGTTGCTAACCAAGAAAGGATTAATTTAACCACACCTCTGTTTACCCGTGAGTTTCACACTCCCAGAAGGTGGTCGGCAGTGTATACATTCCTACCGAGTTTTCAAATAAATATCCCTTTCACAATAAAATACTACTGTAACTAGTGTTTTCATACTCAGTACCACCTTATTGTTGCTTTGTTCCGAGTTTAATTAATAATATGCTAGTGTTCACACTAACCATACATCTCTGCAACTAACGTTACAGGTGTCCGTTCCGTCTTTGTACTGACCTCCTTATATCGAAAATTCAAATTTTCCTTTACCTTGCATTTTCAAGATAAGCACGTGCTATCGCCGACATTTATGCACCTAGACGTTAATTGTTTTCAAAACGCAACAAAGCAAAATCCTAATAATGACTCCAAAGTTATAATTCAGGGAGCTCAGTTGCCTCGATCAACTTCCGTAAATTCCAAAGAGCCAATTACCAAATTTGGAAAGCAATAAATCAACAAGAAAATTTGAAATAAAGAGGGGCATAAGCCCGTTTTTACATTTACCCCACACATATGTGGTCGACACAAATAAACAAACGAATTTTCTATCACACGAGCTGTTAGTGGAATTTCTTACTTATGGCTATTCAGACGGGACACAATATAAAGTTTTGTTGAAAAGATATTCTGTGTTTGCCCCACAGCCTCGGGTAGTTTCAGTAAAAATAATTTGGAAAGTAAAGAAATTGTAATCCTATTTTGTTTAAATAACACTATAAAACAAGATAGTGTGACATATGTATATAAAAATTATAATTTTAATTCTTTTTCTTCTCTTAATGATCAAGGAATAATTATATTGCGAGGCATAATTATATTGCGAGGCATGGCTTTTTCTTGTTATTTTTATAGAAAGAATTTAAAGCTGATTAATGTTTTTAACTCATTTTATTTGTCTATCATTTTGAATAAAATTAGTAACTTTAATACTAATTATGTCTGGAATTTTATTGGGTTTATATTCTGAGCATATTTTACATTTATTTTTTTAAGAAGGAAGATTGGAAGTGAGAAAGAGAAATTTGTTAAATGGAAGAGGAACACGTTAGTCGGATCTTTTTTTGGAGGCGGACGGTGGAAATGTAGCCGTTCGTTTTGGTGTGTTGCCGTATTTGAGAGTATTTGAAAAGATAGCATGTGTTAAAGTGAACGTTAAATCGAGTTAAGTGGGGGTGTGTTTTCACGTTTATTAAGAAGTCTAGTCGGAGTGCTGTGGTTATCGAGAGTTTGTTGCGGAGGCTTTTTTATGGCCTTCGCTATCAGTTTTTCCACCATAAAAGGGGACTGACTATAATTGTAATTACAGCGTCGTCTAAATCTAGTTTCAAATGCTATAATTCAAGTTGAAAAGTGCAGCAATTTCACCGGGTGTTTTGTGTTTGTGTGTCAATTATTGTAAATCGCAGTTACGACTGGAGATTTTGCATTATTCACACTTTTTAAGGTAATTAAAATTTCTCTAATTAATTATTCTATCGATCACTTGTGACGTGGTATGCTATTCTGGCTCTCAGTGCCTGTTTTTCTCACACCTTATTTGATTGTTTTATGTCAAATAAATTTGTTCATCTGTAAATGGTTGGTTTTGTGACTAATCAAGCCCAAATGAAGACCCAGATATGAGTTATCAAGTTATGATATAAGAGAATCTGTTGATAAAACCTAATACTTATTTTCTTGAGTTCTCAAGTTATATTTTTCTATTTCGCACACAAAATTCCGTCAGGTGTTACTTCATAATTTGTATAGTTAATCCTTTAGAACTTTAGAGGCAGTTCAAGCTGCTGAATTTCTCAAATCAATAAAATTTATGTCAATAATCGGTATTATCGTTGTGGATAAAAGGTGGACGTGATTTAGAAAAATTATAATAATTTTTTTAAGGTTTTGTTAGTACCTGTACTTACTTGAGCTAGCCAGGCAGCTGCTTGTGGGTGGTTTTAGTGACTGTTTGCCTTTGAACAGTAGACATAATTATTATTAAACTTCTGTTCCTTCCATAATTATACACTGTTTCGGGTCTGGCGGTGAAATGTTCTGGAACTTCCAAAATGAGGACTGGCATAATAATTGGTGAGCTGTATGCAAAAACTGTTCGGTAGTGTTGTTCTCAAGTACATAAAACGTGAATACCGCAATTTTTGTGACAATTACTTCCTGGTCAAGAAATACAATTCATCTTCGAATTTTCCAAAACTATAAATCACGTGATCGTTATTTTCGTGGTATAAGGTGCTCAGGCCATCCCGACGTAGGAACTTGCCAACATTTTTACAAAATCGGAGAATATACAGGTGAAGCGTGTTGAGTGATTAGACGATTTTCGCCTTCCAAACGATACCTAGTTATCATAAAATAATCGTCGCCCGAAAAGAACCAATGGAGGCTGAGACTTGCAATATGAATTGAACTGGAAATTGAATACAGAGAAGCCTTTTAAGATAAATACCTAAATGTATAATATACCTGATACATTTAGCCATCACACCTTATATTACAAGAGACAGTTGTTTTGTTAAATATGTTCATTTGCCTACCTACTATCGTTTTTATTTAGAAAATATATATAGCAGAATTTTCCTTGCCGTTTACAGTATAGGAAAAGTCCTTCTGATTTTACGCTTCTGCACCAACGCCTATTATTCTATAATCTATTGTGTGTTGAACATAACTAATGTCCTAGATTTATAACTGGACGAATAACATCGTATTACCAGTTTATTAA